>NW_026733643.1:0-48575 GCF_028476545.2 Physella acuta
GGCTGAAATCGGAGTTGACAAGTAATACTTAATTGTGTTGCAGGGACTTCCTCAAACCACTAAAATCAAGAACGAAGAAAAAGCTGTGGGGGTACTCAAGTTATCGTGTTCACAGACACACAGACAAACTTGCAAAGATTAAGTTTTTTCGAATCAGGGAGGTGTAAAACGTCTAGATTTGTCAAAATATTTTTATCGATTTATCGTACGATTACACTTTTTCTCTATACTTCGTATATGAGAAAGTAAAAATGTATCAACTTGGGAACAGAACAAAACTAAGCACAACACAAAAATAAAACACAAACACAAAAGAAAACACAAACACAATGCAAACAAACGAAAACACACACGCAACACACACACACAACGCAAATAAATGAAAAAAAAACAAACAAAAAAACAAACACAACACTCATAACTTAAACACAACTTAATTGCAAACATAAACGCATAGTGCTCACAGTCTAGCCCGTGGCGTCAAATCGCACCCTGTCCGAGCGCCGGCGGACGCGCCTGATTCAGTGAATGACTATAAAAAAATAAAAAAAAAAATTACAATAGAGTTTCATGACTAAAACCATTGCGCACCTATTGAACGTGATGACATATATATAATAGTGCGGAATAGTTGATTAAAAATTATAATTAGTAAACAGTGCGTTCAGTGAATAAAATAAACGAGCCGACCCGCAGCGTATCATACGCCGCTATTTAGTTGTTTTATTTTCTACTTTTCAGTAATTCATAATTTGTGAATTCGACAGTACCAATGCTGCCACTGAAAATATTTGCTTTAAAACACTAACCCCCCCTTTCCCCTAACCTCGACCCTACACCCCCCCCCCCCCCCCCGTGAAAGCAGCCTCCTCTTAGTTATTTCTTAGTTACCTCCTGTTTAAAATCGAACTAAATTATCTGCCCCTAATAGAAACCCGGCTCTACGTTTTTTAAACATTTAGCTTTGTAAACATTTAGAGTGAACACCGCTCACCAGACAATGTGGGGGTGGGGGTGGGGGGGTGGGGGTAGTGATAGTGAGATAGTGATAGAGAGAAAGAGAGGGGACTGCAAGGAGGCGCTTGCAGCTTGTTTTCTAACGGCTCCCAGAAGAGAATTATATATAGATCTATAGATAAAAGATAGTCTTTTAATTTTTATCAATCCATGCTAATTATAATATTCCAACAATAATAATGTCCTCTTTAAACGTCTGCATAATTTGCATTCACGTTGTGCTAAATTATATTATTCCAACAATAATTCCCTCTCGGAGATTTTGCATTAAATTTTTTTTATTAGCGTGAGTTGAATTTATTTTTAAATTACCTCCCTTGGCAAAATTACAAAACAGTTAAATTAATTAGTTTTTCTTACCCTACTGTTATGACAAAGGGGGAAATCAGTACCACTGATCTGCTTCTAAATGTAACTCAATCAGTCCAGTATCAGATACATAGTACTGTAATCAGACACATAGTAGGTAGGACTAAGTAATTTATTAAAGCCTTATACAACAAAAATATCAACTACTTTTGAGATTTAACTTCAGTAGCAGATTCAATATCTAAATCTTGTCATACAATCAATCTAGATCTACTTCAATTTTAGATAATTTCGTTTGCTAAATAAAATGATTAGAATCTTGAGCAAGATTTTAGATATTAGAGACAATTATTTTTATAGCTATTAAGCCCATTTGTATTTATTAATTATTGATATATTATGACTCGAATATAGGTCTAAATTTTGTAATTTTAAAAAAAAACCACTTTTGTTCACGCGTGTAGACGGGGTGGGGGGGGGGGGGATATCGGGTCAGTGTGGACGTACACATGCGGAATTAAACCACAAAATACTTACATTTGATAATTATACAAAGGAATTTTTTAAAATGTATATAAAATGTAGATTATACATTAAATCGACAGTTCTCGTGGTTAAAAAAGCGATTTTTTTACAAGCGGGAGGGGATGGGGCAGTGACCGCGATAATTTTCTAAAACAATTTATGTTAATTAAAGTTTATTTTTTAACATTTTAAACAATGGTAACTAAATCATAGTAGGCCTACATCAAAATTCAAACATTTTGTGGACGCCATAAATAGATGACCCCTAATAGATGTAACCGAAAAATATTAAATCCCCACATTATATTATTAGTTATGTACACATTGAATGTAAATGAATTAGTAATTTTGCAGCATGTATTCATGTATTGAGAGGACTACTAAATTTTTGTGAATGTCCACAATGGGGGTGGGGGGTTTCGTCGAAAGTGGACGCGTGTGGGCGAGGTGAGGGGGGTCTAAAATCCCAAATTTTGGTGGACGTCATAAATGGGTGGCTACAGGACATTGCCCCCCTGGAAATCCCCCCCCCCCCCCCGTATTTACCCCCCTGTCAATTCCCCCCCCCCCCTCTCAAGTTAGAATCCTAACTAGAATTCTATACCTATATGCTACTTTAATCCAAACCTTAAGAAAAAGACCAAAACCTAAGCATCCACCTTAGCCTAAAACTTCACACAAAACCAAAACCAACGCTAGACACAACCATAACCCTAACTCTAACCCTAATCTTAACCCTAGCCATAACCCTAAAACCTAACCCTAACCCTAGGCACCGGTGTTTTAGTAGCCCAACTAATTACTAGTCCTTCAGATATTTGATTACTGCATCTGTATGAACTACATATGTCAAGTACTACAGATCTTTGATTACAGTCATTGTTTGAGTACCGATGTTTGCAAATAATTTTTTTTAAAGTCTAATGTATTTGACGTACTTTCTGCTGTTTTTAGTTGACACCGCAGGTGGAGCTCCTGAATGTGATTTGAGAAGCCTCCAAGGCTACTCCGTGTAGTGGTGTTGACACAACGGTTTCACGTCCGACTGACAGGCCGCGTAAGACGTGTCACTCAATGTGGAGACTTTCATGACATTTTTGTAACGTAGTTTCTTTTTTATCTTTGTATTGTTTAATAGACATGTTTGTTTTAACAGGCCCACGCAAAATCGAATTTGACCGTGTCATATTCCGACGCAAAAACATTTTTTAGCTTGATTGTTAGAATGCCACTTTAATTTCAGCACAAAAGTATTAAAAAGTAAACATACTTGCTTTTAGAAAATATATATAAAAAAAAAACACTATACATTAGACCCAGTTCTATGCCTTATTTTCTCTCTCTCTCTCTCTCTCTATCATTCAATATATAGACATATATGTATGTCTATATATCTATCTCTATCTCTATATAGATATCTATAATCTATATATTTCTTTATATATATATATATATATATATATATATATATATATATATATATATATATATATATATGCTTGTTTATAACATTTTAAGAAACTATTTTTTTCTGCGTGTATTAAAAAGTTACATTTTAAACAAATGTATGATAATTAATAAAAATGGTTAATGGAAAGGGTTACAATTAATTAGTAAGTGCTGTCCAGATAAAGAGAGGGTCGTGGAGATTGATGGAAGGTGCATCGGTGGGACGGTGCAGTCAGAGGCGTAGCGAGGGGGGGGGGGGGCGGGGTGCGGACCGCACAGGGTGACATCATTTAGGGGGGGGGTGACACCAAGGCAAAAAATAGCAAAATATATAGAGAAAAACTTTAGGGGGGTGCAAATCGAAAGTTTGAGGGGGGGGGGGGGGGTGCAAATCAAAAGTTTGAGGGGGAGGGGGTGCAAATAAAAAGTTTGAGGGGGGGGGTGCAAATCGAAAATTTGAAAGTTTGTCCACGGGAAGGGTCGCTACGCCTCTGCGGGGTGACACCATTACGTGCCGCACCGGGTGACACCCAACCTCGCTACGCCACTGGGTGCAGTTATTTTTAAAAATCTTCTATCCAATGTGTAAGTAGATTTTAGCGACAAAGCATTGAAAATGGACGGAATTTAGGGGCCGGGGTAATTGAAGTATGTAGGGACGGGGTACTTTAAAGAGTTTCCCTGCAGACAGTTCACAATTTTATGGATTACATTGGTCGTCAACCAAAACTCGTCGCATTTGTAATATTTAATAGTAAAATCAAACAAGTAGATCATAATAGAATGTGTTCAATCCAATTATTGCATATTAGAAAAAAAAAACACATCACACGTGGACATCATCGTTCGTCAAGACAAAGAGGAGGAGGGGGTCTATACAGGCTGTGTGCCACAGCCCCGCCAATCGATATTCGGGATCTGGTTCACTGAGCAGATACAAATAATGTGGCATCTAAAGTATCAGGTCGATTTTTTAAATCAGATGTAAACATTGTGGCTACACCAGCTTTGAAACTGTTCAAGTCTTTGTCGTCAGACGGAAGGTTGTTTTGTTGTTTTTTAAACTAGGTATTGTAAAAACGGTATTTTAAAATATGCGGCCACATTCTGCAGAAACTAAATGTAGTGGCCATATCGTAAACGCTTTCATGCAGCTAGGCATAGTCTACCTGGCTAGATTTTCTCTACCTTGCTGATTTTTTTCGTGTCAAATTACTCTAAATACTGTGACGCGACAGAGGTAACAATGAAACAAGTTAATAAAAAGTCTAGTGACAATTTAAGCGCAATTTCCTTATGTTATCTAAAAATAGATATAATGCTGGGGTGCGTTCAAGCTAGGAGAACGATCGGTTTGTAAGTGTTTATGTAATTTTTAAAAAAAATTTGTGACCGAACGAAAGGATATTTTTGAAAACTTTCTTCGGCAATATTGTTCTAAATTATGGCAGGAATCGATTGGTAAATGTTTCAAGTCGCTAAGTGGTCTGGTTGCCGAGGTATGGACCAAAAACTGCATTTTTTCGAGGTTTTTTGGCTTTTCCGTGAAATCCAGGAAGGAATTCCGGGAATTTTTTTGGCCCACAATCATCCTCGGAACTTGCTTAACATATTTGCTTTTGGAACTAGTCCTCGATATTGCTTCGTTGAGGAGGAGATACGACTTAAAGCTGCGGACACACATCGGACACACATCCTTGACGAGTTAATAATCGCAATTGTCCAGTATGGAAATTGCCCTTATAAAATAATAGCAACCTAGTAGTGTCGTTTTACAAGGTGATAAGAAGAAATGGGTGAATACTTTACTGCAGTAACACGTGGAACACGTAAGAACAAGAGAAAAGGACTTGTGTGAGACAAATGACTTGTGTGGACGATTGTGTGGGACAAAAGGAATTGTGTGGAAAAACTGCGTGGGACAAAACTACAAAAGGACTAGTGTACCATGGCTTGGTTCATGATGATGTGTTTTGCAGCTGAAAATAAATAACTATACTAATACTAAGATTAACTGCTTACCTGTGGTCCAGACTGTTGGCTATACACAGTATGTAAGAGTGGCTTTTCCATTTCTTCAGTTTTTGTTGAGTTTTCCAATATTAGATCCGTTTTGTCCTTCATGTTGTGGGTATCCAATAGTGTGTCAGATATTCCAACTTCCTTACACTGGCCATCCAATAGTGTGTCAGATATTCCAACTTCCTTACACTGGCCATCCAATAGTGTGTCAGATATTCCAACTTCCTTACACTGGCCATCCAATAGTGTGTCAGATATTCCAACTTCCTTACACTGGCCATCCAATAGTGTGTCAGATATTCCAACTTCCTTACACTGGCCATCCAATAGTGTTTCAGATATTCCAACTTCCTTACACTGGCCATCCAATAGTGTGTCAGATATTCCAACTTCCTTACACTGGCCATCCAATAGTGTGTCAGATATTCCAACTTCCTTACACTGGCCATCCAATAGTGTGTCAGATATTCCAACTTCCTTACACTGGCCATCCAATAGTGTGTCAGATATTCCAACTTCCTTACACTGGCCATCCAATAGTGTGTCAGATATTCCAACTTCCTTACACTGGCCATCCAATAGTGTGTCAGATATTCCAACTTCCTTACACTGGCCATCCAATAGTGTGTCAGATATTCCAACTTCCTTACACTGGCCATCCAATAGTGTGTCAGATATTCCAACTTCCTTACACTGGCCATCCAATAGTGTGTCAGATATTCCAACTTCCTTACACTGGCCATCCAATAGTGTGTCAGATATTCCAACTTCCTTACACTGGCCATCCAATAGTGTGTCAGATATTCCAACTTCCTTACTGTGGCCGTTGAATGTAGAACCTGACTCTGCAACACTGCCTTTGAAAGCTGTTACAGGCCCTATGAAAGCTTGACATCCGTTTTCATATGCCTCATTGAGTTTGATCGCGGGCAGCTCATTGTTGCATCTAGTGTTAGATTGCCCCTGACAGGATTTGTCATGTCCTGTCTTAATGTCAATGTTTTTATTTTCTGATGATGCTTTTTCAGTGAGTTTATTATATTTGTTGCTGATTTGGCACTGCATATTGGCAGCTACTTTATTGTCCTCCTCATTAGGACAGAGTTTTTTTAGTGCCCCTTTCAGATTTAAATCTTCCGCAATGGCCACACCACCTCCTTTTTTTCTCTTTCGTCTTTTTTTCTTTTTCTTTTCATTGTCATCCTTACTTGAAGTAGTATTCTTAAGACTGCGGCTGTCTATTCCCGGCGCCCCATCTATCTGTTGGCTGACACTTTTATCACTATCATTAGACTCCTCTTTGCAGTTGTCTTTATCTTCTACAATTTCATTTCCTGTTTTGTCAGTGTATCTATTCAAATCCTTTGCTGTGTTCATTTTTACCAGATTGGATCCTGCATTTTTTTTAAGATCCAACTGAGTATCCAGGTTAAATGAATCAACTTCCGACATGGCTTGAGTCAATTACAGGAGTTTTTGAAAAAGGCCAACAATGTTTTATCTTTACGATTTGTTAGCCATTCTGTTGCTTCAGAAAGGTTTTTACCAAGTTAACAAACATTGAGCTCAAAGTTGCACCTGGAAATAAATTTTAAAAAAAAGTTTACTGAAATAGGAATATTTTCAAAAGTACTCATCATTGCTGATTTCTAACCCTACACAAATACTCAAGCACAACTTGGTAATTGCCAACAATAAAGAAACAACGTAAGTGTAAGTCTGATAAATAATAATGAATAATGATAATAGTAAAAAAATAAACCCAAATTTCCACCGCATTCCACTTGGAAGATTGTGCGATCCTCACGGTTTTAATATGTCTAGTTGATTTAATTTCATTATTCATTGTCATAACCACTGCTTGTAAAATAGCATGTTGTGAGTCACTGGACAAAAGCAGTTTATAATCTTATGAACCATAGTTCTATGTAATGTCTAGCAGCCATGAGCTTTACCGACTCAACCATGCCAACACCTACACAATACATAATACAGTTACTTTTTCTACTCTACAAACTATATTAAATTGGCTTCTCTACAAACTACACATCTGTACACAAAAATCTTAGACCTAAAGTTATCTCTTTTTAGTAAACCTTTTGGAATTTAGATATTTTTAATTTAAATCCACCTAGTTCTTAATGTATTTATTTACAGCTCTAGATCTGATGAACAAACTAAAATGTATTTAAAGACTGATGCTATTTGGACCCAGTATGTATAGCTCACATTCAGCGTTTCCTTCAGGCAACTCTTCTGAAGAATCACTGCCTTTTGGAGACACCCCCCCCCTCTTGGGCAAAATAGAAAAAAATACATAATTTTATTTTAAATATATAGAAATACTTTAGCCAATGTCCAGAAGATTCAAGTGTGTGTCGCCCCCCCCCCCCCCCCCCCAAGAAAAAATGTGTGAAAGAAACGCTGCTCATTATTTGGAATCGGTTTATTTACTCATTACCTGCATTAAAATTCTTACTTTCATGCATTCTGCTTGTTATCGTGGTTTATATGTATGACTTTAATTCTGTTGCACTTTTAGGGGGTGGGTGGGGTAAAACCCTTAAATTAGAGAGATGAATCAGGAGATTATTACCTAAGGTTTGAATGGTTGGCCTTCATTATTCGGTAAATACGGACAGTTTCTACCAGGCATCTCCCCCCCCCCCAATTGTAATTGTCTCTAATTGACATTAAAAATTAGGCCTAATACTAAATGTAGTAATAGTCAGATTACTAACCTGGCCTACAGATCTTGGCCCCAAGTAGGAATTAAATATTATAGGCCTACTAAAAATACTATTTAAATAGGCTTATTAATCACTATAGGGGTTATAGCAGAGCCTTATATAATATAGGCTTAGTATATATATGATATATGGGATGGTTCGGACACACATTAAGAAAATAAAAATAAAACATCACAAATCATGCTTTGGACTGGAATCTCAGGGAAAAAGGAGGGTGGGCCGGCCAAGGAAGACACAGAGAAGGGAGAAGAACGGTTGAAGAAGAGGTGAAAACAGCTGGGCTCACATGGGCACAGATAAAGGGAGCAGCCCAAAACCCTGAGCATAGATAAAGGGAGCAGCCCAAAACCAAGTCCGCTGGAGATGTGTGGCTGCAGCCCTTTGCTCCCCAGGGCCCACAAAGGAATGATGTCTATATATTATATATCTATAATATAACGCTGGTGGTAGTGTGTCAGTCAGTGCTATGTGTTGTGCTTTTTACTTGCATTGCAGTGTCTTATTATAAGCAATAGAGTAGGGTTTGTTTATATAATGACTTAAATTTATTTTATAGTTGCCACTGTTTTTACTCTTTCGCATAATGTAAAAAAAAAATATTAAATACATGCAAATCGCTAAAACATATTAAATGGATCAATGTCAAATATCATTTTTTGTTTAGATTCCTAGAAAAAGTGGATACATTTTAAAAATATAGGGTTGAAAAAACAAATTAATTATTTTGTAATTTGCCAAGGGAGGTAATTTAAAAATAAATTCAACTCATGCTTATAAAAAAATGTGAATGCAAAATCTCCAACAGGGAATTATTGTTGAAATAATATAATTCGCAAAATGTGTATGCAAAATCTGTAGACGTGTAAGAGGACACTATTGTTGGAATATTATAATTAGCATGGACTGATAAAAGGCTACATTTTATTTATTTTATTCACTGAATGCACTGTGTACTAATGATAATTTTTAATCGATTATTCCGCAACATTATACACGTTCATTAGGTGCGCAATGGTTTTAGTCATGAAACTCTATTGTGAATTTTTTTAATTTAAAGAACTGAAAAAAAATAATGAATGAATTGATAAAGTGCTATATGGTAGGTAAAACACGGATATTTTAAACACCGCCTTTTATTTATTTTATACACTGAACATATTGTTTACTAATTATTATTCTATCTTTCGGTTTGCCGAAAAGCTGGGGTTTTTATAGTCATTCACTGAATCAGGCTCATCTGCAGGCGGTATGTTTTCTTTTGTGTTTGTGATGTGTTTGTGTTGTGTTTAGTTTTGTTCTGTTCCCAAGTTGGTACATTTAAAAAAGATTTATCATGGCGGAGCAAATGTATGCAGCTTTTGCGTTTGTGTTTTTTGTGTGTGTTTGTGTTGTGTTTAGTTTTGTTCCCAAGTTGGTACTTTTAAAAAAGATTTACAGTGGCGGAGCATGGGTATGCAACTAGTATTTATATATCATATAATAACTAACAAGGCCTAGCCTAAATATTAGAACTAATATATAAACTTTGTCTTAGTGTTAAAATATCTAGAATCTAGACTAATTAATTAGTAAAACTAATAATAGCCTATTAGGCCTAGAGCCTATCTAATAATTATTATATTATTATGCTCAGGGGTGGATTAAGCTTGATCTATATGGTCAAAGCCCGAAAGTGCGGCCAAAGCACGCATTGGCAGGCAAATGTGCTCATTGGCCGACTCTCTTGGCTAAAGGCCGAAGAGCTTAGCACTGAGAGCATATTCCGTACATTGGCTGGCCTATGCGCACACTGGCCGGGACGTACTGGCCAAAGTCTGAAAAGTTTAAAATTGACAATGTATTTCATACATTGGTCAGCCAACGCGCGCACTGGCCAGGATGTCCTGTCTAGACTCAGTTGTGATCATGTTTTCATTATTCTGGGTGCGATTACATTGTGAGTAACGTATTGTTTGTATAGCATTTTATATGCAATGCGAGATGGACCAAAAGGGCCGTCAGACCAAGCAACTTCTATTACTTGAGAAGTATAAATCCAGGATAAATGTATTACAACCCTGATATTACAACTACAGTACTTTTAATTGTGCTTGATTGTAACTTATTTTTTAAAAATCGTAAATATATCTCTAAATACCTTTTTTAAAAATAAGCCTACTGTTGTAAACATGTTAGAGTTAAAGTGCTGCTTGTCTAGATCCCATCGGACACACTATGATCATAATAATAGATACTAGACTTACCCTGTCATCCCTTGGATAACTGTGGGTTTCAGGGGTCATCCATAAATGACATCACGTCTGTCACTTATCATCACAAAATAACCAGACCCCACATTCAAAAAGGCATTTTTTAACTTTTCTTCTTCTTCTTCGTTCTTAATTTTTAGTGTTGGGAGGGATTGAGCCTTATCTGCCAGAGGGTTTGAACTCGAGACTTTTTTCAAATTTATCAACCATAAGCTTTGCCGACTCGACCATGCTTCCATCACAATTAAGGATTACGTGTCAACTGGTTATGCGCCATTGAGGCCATTGACTCCGATTTCAGCCTGCTTTTCTTTTTGGATTTGCTTCCATAGCCTTTGTCCAACCAAGAACAATCTACAAGGCAGCAGTTGTTTGATTTTGGAGTTGTCTCTCCTAGAAGAGTGGCTGTCCCCAGCTAACGAGCCTCATCAGCCCGAGGGTTCGAACTCAAGACTTTTTCAGTTTAGCAACCATGAGCTTTACCGACTCGACCACGCCGACCCCCCTTTTTATCTTTTAAAAACACCTATTTTGACTGAGCATAGGTCTGACCCCACTATCCCTTCATATACTGACGTCACAGGTGACCTACTCAACTCTACTTCACCTGCCCAGTGTTTCGCCAAGTCTTTTATCGTTTAAAAAAACTATTCCGGCCTAGCATGTCTCTGACCACACTGTCCCTTCATATGATTAGGACAAAGAAACAGATGAACTCTACTTCATCTGCCCTGTATCCTGCCAAGTTCAGATAGGCAACTTTATCATTCACATCTATAAAAAAAAAAATTGAAATATTTTTTTTTACCATTGCCGTGATGTGTCTAAAACCCATGCCACCCGCATGAAAGCCTATTACACTAACAACTTAGCTATCTAGACTCATGACGTCACTGATGTTTTTTGTGCTAAATAATACTTTGAGTCTCCTTATGCAACTTGATTTACGGGCATAGGCCCTATCTAGATCTAGTAACTTTCAAATTAAATGTTATCTTAAATTAGCCAATTCCATAGCTAAACAAACAAAGATTATATAAAATAATAAAGGTCTGAAATAGTTTAGTATCTAGAAACTCATTATTATCTAAATCTAGATAAAATTATCTATATTCTACGACTGGTTTGCTTAAGTCTAGTTTTTGCTTAGCTCTTGCTAGATCTAGATTAGACTATTCTAGATCTAGATAGATAGATAAATCACAAAGATTTATATCAAGTATTTAAGGACTAAAGTAGTTTAATAAAGAAACTCAAAAATGTATTATGATTTCAAAATGGATTGTATTTTTAACTAATTAATCTTTGGTTTGACCTAGATTCTAGATCTAGATCTATAAATAACTTTTTTGGACAGATTGTAGAGCTAGAGAAATTTATTGTAAAACTAAATGAAAAAGACAGTTGAAAATTAATATAAGTGTTGGAACGTAATAAAAACAGCAAACGGACGTATTGACAGACAGCTTTAGAACGCGTTAAAGATCTGAAGAAGATATGAAATCTTGTATGGAGCCGCCATTTATTGTACTAAAAAGTAAACAAATCATGTGACGTCACTATTCACTCAAAGTTAAGTCGTTTATCTAAACTTTTAACATTAATGTGGTTAATCTACCAATGAATAAATCAATAAATTAATTAACGTCTTTAAATAAATTTGTGATTAACAGTCTGTCTGAAAACAAAAATTGTTCTCTACCTATATACTATTTTACAACTCTCCACATAGAGCAGATTCTCTCCAGTAGTCAATCAGACAAAAAACCAAACAAATAAATATTCAAACATGTAAACAAAGTTGAGTTTTAGTAGTATAGAGATGTCACTTTATATTATTTTATTATGTGTGATCAGTCAACTATACATACGCAGATCTGACAAAGCAAGCTAGCCTGATGTAATGTATATTACTGGCTGTATTTTATAGGATAAGCAAGATCAATCAGAAACCCACTTATTATTTTAGGGAGAGCTCACATTACTTGACATGAAGCGATGACATCTACACTTAGCACTGTCAAGAGTTGGCATTGATATCCAATTAAGGATGAACGTATATTTTCATGGGAGAAAAAATTCTCATACTTTCGTATTTGTAAATTTAGAGGACAAAAAAACTTATGGTTTGAAAATTCACCGTTCATTTAGATTGTACGAAACAAATAAAAATGGATAGGAAAATTATTTTTACTCTTGTTGAAAAGAGAAAATTTTGGGTCTCCCGAATCAGGGGGTCTCCTGTTCATTCTCATTAATTCGGTAAAGAAGGCAATTATACTAATCTACCTTTCAGCTCAAATAACTATGTTCAAAAAAGTTACTTACTGCCTTTTAAAAACATTTGGATTAAAGCGCCATTTGTAAGCTATTAGACGGATCCCTCATGCACTCACATGTTGAAGTAAAACATTTTTCTATCCTGTTTTGTTAAGATTTAGGGTTTTATTTCCTGATACCGAATTGTGTACCAGAAATAAAATGTATAAAATTTAATAAAAGTATTAATTTATTAGTAGGGCCTTCCTGATCTAATATAATATTATTGATTCATGATTTCTATCAATATCATACTTGTTTATGATTAGGCCTAGATTTAATGAAATGTATTTATTTAAATCTAGAATCTAGTATTTGTTGATCTAGGCTAGATTCTACAGATTAGATCTAAATCTAGTAGATCTAGTAGATCTAGTAGTAGTAGCCAGTAGATAGACCTAGAGGTGTGGAAAACTCTAAAATCGGCAGAGGCTAGTAATGTGAAAAAAAGTTGCCTCATTGTTAAGGCTTTAATGGAAGTATATTGTGATATATTTGTGTAAAATATTTTAAATTTTTAAATAACTGAACAATACACCAAAATCAATGGCTAAATATATCAAGTTAGGCCAGAAAGCAACTTTTAATAAATAGCAATGTTTGAGTTTGTGAACAAGATTTGCTCATAAACAGCTACAATCTGTAAATTTGAGTGGTTTCCCCTGAAAAACTTAAACGAAAGTAAATGAGCTTGGTTGCATCTGATGAAAACGTCACTAGATCTAGATCTAGTCTTTGTTTATTACTGAAAAGCTTTAACTATTGTTTAAAAACAGGTAGATCTAGCCTAGCTAGATCTATATACAAAAAGCTAGATCTAGATCTACATATTACTACAATACATATTACATAATGAATGAATCTTTAAAACATTTTTGTAACTTTCAAAACATAAATCCTCCTAAAAAATGTGAAATAATAAGATCTAATTAGTAATTAGATTTAATGAGTCACCTTTTTTTCACATTACTGAGTATTACTAAATTTAGTCTCGGCCTATTTTAGAGTTTACGTACCAAAAACGATAGATTACCTAGATCTAGATCTTAAAATTCTAGATCTAGACTAGATAGTTAATTAATTAATAGTTTTTTAGTAACTTGAATTTGTTAGTAATTTCACTACTAATTTGTTAGGTTCACTTGCAGAGTAAGACTTACTTTTTCTCTTTAGAGATCTAATCTAGCTAGATCTAGACCAGATCTCTAGAACTAGATTCTAGACTTGACCTAGAATCTAGAGCTCAGGATAAGGATTGACAGCTGAGATTCGTCTTCACAAAATGTTCAGTTGTTTTAATAATAATAAATATTAAATAATGTTAATCCGTGAAAGCTGAATAAGTGAATTACACTGAATAAAGTAGGTGATAAAACTGATAACTTGATAACTGAACAACAGTGGACTGACTGTGGTGACTAATATTAATAATAATTTACTAAACTGACTGTTGTTAGCGCCCAGTATCATAAATAGACCTAGAATCTAGATTTAGATCTTTGGCTAATAGTCCTAGATCTAATACTAGGCTAATACTAATTTAAATACTAGATCTAGATCTAAATAAATACTTAATTTAATAGACCTAAATAATAGCCTAAGTTTTAGTTAGTCAGCCACAAAGAGCCAGCAGACGCAAAAGTGTTCTTTAACCGCATCAAACAGAAGAGCGTTAGCCTCTGGCTGGAAATTTTTTTTTTCCCGTACGATACACCTGTTTCTCGGTTATAGCAGAAAGCGTGCATCGATTCTGAGATGTAGTATTCGATGCGTAAACCTTAAAAAAAAAAACAATAGCAATCGCATCATCAATTTGTTCTGTCATTGCAATAAAGCATTTATTCTACCGCCTTAGATCTAGAGTCTAATAGATATTGATCTAGATCACAAGCTAAGTTATTTCTAGATCTAGATCTAAGTCAATATAGAGCCAAATCACCCAGCCTAAAGTTTATACCACATGGTTTAAAACCTGGTAGATATATTACGACTATTAGTAATAATAAATAAATACGTTTATATTATTATAAATACTTATTATCAACATTAAATATTTATAACCGTGTTGACTTTTCTCTTGTTATTGTGTTTATTACACTGAAAACTATGTCGATCAATGCAGTCATGCCACATTGCTAATAATAGCCCAGGGCGACACTCGACCATGTTTAACTTTTAAGGTGATGACAAACTTGGGCTAACTGGGCCTTGCCGAAACTGTGTTGGGCGTGGCTGGATGTGTTGGCATACTTGATAGACGGAACTCAGTTTGGGGAGGTGCTATAAGGAAGAGGGGGAGTAAGAATTTAACGAGACGGAAGGAGATTCAAGTAACCTACATCAGAACGTTTAGGTGGCCTGTTGTTGTCAGTGGCGGATTAAGCTTAAGCGAAACCTCTTGATGAAACTTTTTAGGGTTTATCCATTATTTAGTCTCTCTGTATATACATCTATCTATCTATCTATCTATCTATCTATCTATCTATCTATCTATCTATCTATCTATCTATCTATCTATCTATCTATCTATCTATCTATCTATCTATCTATCTATCTATCTATCTATCTATCTATCTATCTATCTACCTACCTACCTACCTACCTACCTACCTACCTACCTACCTACCTACCTACCTACCTGTCTGTCTATCTATCTATCTATCTATCTATCTTTATATATATATATATAATTTATATATATATATATATATATATATATATATATGCCACCTAGATCTAGAAGTAGTAAAATAGGACGATTAGATTTACTAAAGTTAAAAGTAGTGAGAGGAATTAGAACAAATGTTTAAAACCTTAGTTAAGCGTCGGTTATTATTCCAGAATGGTATAGCAGTAAAAAACAGTAAAACAATGGCAAAGTCTGTCACACAGTTCCGGAATTCACCGGAAGTACAGTAAACTATACTTTATTTGGTGTCATCTTTTATTACTTTCTCGTATATACGAAGTATAGAGAAAGTCTTGTAATCGTTAAAAAAAATCGAGATTTTTACAAATCTCGACGTTTTACACCTCACTGATACGGAAAAACATAATTTTGCAATCTTGTCCGTATGTCTGTGTGTGTGTCTGTCTGTCTGTCTGTCCGTGTGTAAACACGATAACTTGAGTACCGTTACAGCTAGGTTGATGAAATTTCATATATAAGTATTTTATCAAAATCGTAGATCCTGATCAACTTTTGAGCGATTTCCGATAACCGGAAGTGGTACTTTTCCTACTTTGAATTTTTCAAAAGCCTATAACTTGAGTACTATTTCAGATAGATAAATGAAATTTCACATGTAAGTAAAAGATCTAATTCTCTACCTTCTGTTAAATTTTGAGTAATTTCCGTTGACTGGAAGTAGTAATTTACGCTACTTCCGATTTCTCAAAAAACTAATGTAAATTTTAAAAGTACTAATAATATTGCGCACTATTATGCGCTTTTTTATTTGGCGTTCACTTGGTGTGCAATTAATTTGTCTTCGAGATTTTACTCTATTTTTACAAGCTTTTATTTAACTCACTTCCTCTGTCTGTCTGTCGTCAGTCTAGATGGAAACGCAGGAGTGAAAATTCGGACAGTTCTACTTGACCGATACGATTCACAGTTGGCACGTGGGTCAAGACATGAAGAAAATGCAATCTGAAACTAAATTTGACTTAATTGGATGTCTAATTAATTTTTTATGAATTAATTAAAATTTGGACCGAATTAGTAGGCATGTCTAGCCAACCACACCACACGCGTCATCTCCTTCAATAGCTGCGCCATCACGTAATGGCTGCGTTCAAAAACCATTGCGCGCCTACTGAACGTGATGTTCAGTAGGCGCGCAATGGTTTTTTAGTCATGTAACTCTATTGTAAATAAAACATGTAAAGTACTGAAAAAAAAATTCATAAAAAACGTTTTAATAACAAGCTTTTATGTAATGATGCACTAAAAAGTAGAAAATAAATTATAGACTACTATTTAAATAACTATAAAGAAAAGCGTGGGTCACTTTAGTATCTATTGGATACCTTTACTAATGTTAAGGAAGACACCCATCTAGCCCTGGAATTTTCCAAGCTGTCATGGACAGTATTTTTAAGGATATTCCAAATGTTTGTGTTTACTTTGACAATGTGTACATAACTGGTAAGAATGACACTGAACATCTTAAAACACTTGATAAAGTCTTGAAAATAGTTGGTGAAAAAGGTTTAAAGATAAACAAAGATAAATGTCAATTCATGCTGACAGATATTAGTTTTCTTGGTTATATTTTAAGCAAGCAAGGCATCAGACCTCAACCTGAGAAAACAAAAGCCATTAAAGAAGCACCCAAACCTGAAAATACCCAACAGCTAAGAGCTTTTTTTGGGCTTGATAAATTACTATGCAAAGTTCATAGGGAATCTGTCTGGTAAACTATCACCACTGTACAAGCTGCTGCAGAAAAATGTAACTTGGCACTGGGGTATACAACAAGATGCTGCTTTTAATGCAGCAAAAGAAGCTTTGTCTTCTGACACCTTACTAACTCACTATGACCCAGGGAAAAGACTTATCTTAACATGTGATGCTTCACCAGATGGTGTAGGAGCAGTCTTATCCCACATAGATGAAAATGGCGACAGACCCATTGCTTTTGCCAGTAGATCTTTGAACCAGGCTGAGAAAAATTATTCTCAGTTAGATAGGGAAGGCTTAGGCATCATTTTTGGTGTTAAGAAATTTCACAAGTTTCTGTTTGGTAGATCATAAACCATTGCTGGGTTTATTTGGTGAAAACAAACCCCTGCCTGAGCATGCCTCACCAAGAATTCAAAGATGGGCTATCACACTAACTGCATACAATTATGAATTGAAATACAAACCTGGATCTGAGAATAGTGCAGATAGTCTTAGTCGATTACCTTTAAAAAACCAAAACCTTAGTTATGTACCAGAAGATGTATTTGTTCTTTTCACTATCATGGATAACCCCAATATAAATGTGAATGATGTTAAAAGAGAAACACAAAAAGATGAGTGCTTAATAAAAGTATATGAGTACTGTAAGAATGGTTGGCCTGAAGAGTCTGCGAATGATGACTTAAGGCCATATAAAATAAGAAAAACGGAATTAAGTCTAAAAGATGGAGAAGATGCAGTCCATTATCAGTCAGAGTTACCTAAACAAAGTATTTGTAACTTAATAAATGATTATGGTGATATGGCAATTTCAAATGCTTTAAAAGAGAATACATTAAATAAGAAGGAATGTGATCATCAAACAACTTTGCTAACATCATTAGCACTTACAGAAACTAAAAGGGTAACATCAAAAGAAAAAAGATTTTTGCCATTTAATACACCCACTTCAAATACTGGATCACAGTTGCAAATTGATATGGTCCAGGATATTACTTTTAAACAGTATTTTTGGTTACCAAAAAGCACTATCAGATTACCTGAGAAAATTGATCAATCAAAGAAATCTATGTCAGTTAAGGATCTGAATAATAGCATAATACTTTCAGATGCCAATTCAAAAATAGTTCCAGTAAATCATGACAAAACATCCATTGAAAGAGAATTTGGAGTTAATGAGAATGTGTATCTGAGAAATTATGGGAGAGGGGAAAAATGGATACCAGGTCAAATTGTTCAAGGTACAGGACCTGTGTCTTATAAAGTAAAAACAAATGATGGACATGCAGACCAGTTAAAAATAACTTGTGCAGATAATAAGTGTGAATCTGTCAATCCCACCAAATCTGAACAGTTCACACCAACTCAGTTTGTTCCACAACCAAGTTCTGTTGATATGAGTGAACCAAGTACTCTAGAGTCAGAAAATGTAAATTCTGGAACTAATGAGTTAGATCCTAGACTTCCTGAGATAGAGAATCCAGATGGTCAGAATCTTGAGTCACCAAATCAAAAGCCACTGAGAAGGTCAAACAGGACAATCAAAGTCCCAAATAAGTTAGACCTATGATTTTAAAGGTCAAAAGGACTTTGACATCATTGTTTTGTATCTTAATTATTTTGTAGCCTAGTAGCATATTGTGCATTGTTTGTAAGGGTGTAATGTACCATAATGTTCATGTTGCAATATATTGGTGATTTTAGGATACTATCATTTGTTCTAGTGATAGATGTGTTGTTGTTTACTAAGGGTAAAGGGATGTAATATATTGAGAATTGTGAAGTCAAGGGAACTCACTCTTCTTGTATTCGTATTATATTTATAATGTTATCTTGAGTGATGTCCCTTATATATATATATATATATATATATATATATATATATATATATATATATATATATATATATATATATATATATATATATATATATATATATATATGTGTGTTTATGTCTCGTCACTTCCTCTTCCTGTTTCCATCATGGTGGCTGAGGCTGAATAAAGTTCTATATACAAACAGCATGGTTTCTGTCGTCTGTGTTTCAATCTACCTCACAACTATTGTATTCTTTTTACAAAACAATCAAGTAAAAAAATGCACGAATTTTTTATACTAAAAAATTAAACGTCCTCCCCCTCCCCACCGCGTTGCGGGATGTGGTGGTATGGTAGTTCTACCCCTGGCTATGGCTGAGCTAGAAACAAGCCCCCCCCCCCCCCACCCGTACAAATCTTTTTCGGGCCCCCTATATAATTATAAATATACATACTAGTGTGCCCGTCCACGCTCGTTTCCGTAGGTTAGAAGAAAGTCTGGCGTAATATTTTAAGAGGGTTCATCAATGGGTTTCCAATCCTATAATCTTAGACATGTGACCTTGTTTTCTAAAACTGAGGTTATTTAAATGTAAACAATGCCCGCGCTATATTTCTTTGATCCTATTTGTTGGGGCACGGCTATACCTACGCTACCGCCCAGTAAGCCCCAGGGAGTGGTGTATGAAAGCCTTGAGTGTACGTTAATCACTCACCGCAATAGTGAGGTAGAGAACACTTCGGCAAGCGATCCGGTGTCAAAGACGTTAGCGAAGTGTTCTCGGGAGACCCCGGTTACACTGCCGTAGGGACGCCGCTTACGGCCCATGGCTCGCTTTAATCATCGGATGTCACGTGTCACTAATGTAGGGTGCTCATTAAAACAAACATAGGCACCATAATGCTCACGAAAAACACAGGGAGCCAAATAGCATACCGCGGAGCCGGAGGACGCACCAGATTCGATTTAGTGAGCGACTTTAGCAACCCATTGCATCCATACTTTATGGCACTCTTTAAAACGAACATAAGCACCATAGCACTCACGGATGAGTTCCGGGCGACAAATCACCTCTAATTCTTTAGTATACGATATTTAACTTATGTTTAAAAGATTGTAATATAACACTACGGGGGATGGCAACTTGGGATATAGACAACATTTTAAATCCATTTTAAATTACTTAAACTTTTAAAAATAGAACAGAATCTCGTAGAAAAAAGAATTACACACCAAGTGAACGCCAAATAAAATGTGTATAATAGTGCTTAATATTATTAATACTTTATAAGTTCACATGCGTTTTTTGAGAAATCGGAAATAGCCTAAATTACTACTTCCGGTCAACGGAAGTTACTTAAAATTAGAGAATTAGGCAGAGAATTAGATCGTGTACTTATATTTGAAATTTCATTTATCTATCTGAAATAGTACTCAAGTTATAGGCTTTAGAAAATTGAAAGTAGAAAAAGTTCCACTTCCGGTTATCTGAAATCGCTGAAAAAGTGATACCTATCTACAAATTTGATATAATACTTATATATGAAATTTCATCATCCTAGCTGTAACGGTACTCAAGTTATCGTGTTTACAGACACACGCATACACACAGACATACGGACAAGATTGCAAAACTTTGTTTTTCCGACTCAGAGAGGTGTAAAACTGTCGAGATTTGTTGAAATCTCGAATTATTATTTTTTTGCACGACTACAATACTTTCTCTATACTTTGTATAAAACAGGAACGTAAAAAAAAGAAACAACTTATTGTTATGGAAACGACGAACAGAGAACGATTACTTCGCAAACTTGCCTCTGCTAGACGACTGTGTAAACGTCTTCTTCTTCTTCGTTCTTAATTAAGTATATGATGGAGGATTTAAACAACAAGCCCAACTTCGAGTATGAACTGGACTGTGGTCCCCAGATCAGCGGGTGCCCCATTTAGTTTTTCCTTGAGTGGGGTGTGTAGGGGCCAGTGTTTTGGATCGCGACTGGCTATATAATGAACATTTCTTAAAGGACGTGCTCCGTATTCTCCGGGGCCTTGGCCATAAGTGAACTAGATTTTGTGTTGTTTGCAGTGTTTCTTCCACACTTTTTTCTCCGGGGGGGGGGGGGGGCACTTGAAATTTTCGGGGGGGGGGGCGGTAGACTTTCTTCGGGGGGGGGGGGGGGGTGCGGACACTGTTAAAAGTATATATTTTCTATATAAATTATATAAATTTCATTTCGTTCGGGGGGGGGGGGGGGCGGTAGATTTTTTTCGGGGGGAGGGCTCCCCCCCCCCCCCGAAGAGATGCCTGGTTGTTTGTATTTAGCGAGAATGAAGTTCTTAGTATTCATGGGATTCAAAAAGTTATGCACGATGGATGTTTATATTAACCAGAAAGTTTTAGCAGAAGGTGTGATCAGTTATGATTGTTACAAGGATTGAGGAAATAGGATCTCTGCATGTCAAGCAAAGATCAAAGTTAAAAACAATCGAAGATCGAAGATGTATCTGGAATTGGAGACATTTCTGTACCCATGGAACAGATGTAAGCAATGGCCTACACTTATTTTAGCTTTCAATGTATCTCGACTGTTACTTCCCTACATGAGAGTCATAACCAGATTCTAGAATGGGTAGGACAGCCGTTCACGTTTTGTGTTCAGACAACATGGGTTAGGGTTAGGTTTCATACATCTTGTTACCAGTGGCGTAACTACAGGAAAGCTAGCGTAAGCAACGCCTAGAGGCCCAAGGAAAATATGGACCCTTTTCCCTCTCAAAAAAAAAAATAAAAAAAATAAATCTATATGGGAATTTCAATATTTCTTTTATTTAAAAAAATGTAAATCCCGTTTCTTTTCAACTGAGGAAATAATCAAAATTTCCAAAAAAAAAGCCCTCCCCCCCCCCAGGCCCAGCCCTTTGTTACTGTACAGGCAAATAGCATTCAGTGGGGGAGGGGAGGGTCGTACAGGGCTCATATGAAAGTGAAAGGCAACAGCACAAAAACACTGATTCGCAGTTAATATTCATTATTATGTTTTTGTTCTGTGTGAAAATAACATTTCAATGGTTTTGTTCTTAGAACTCAGTGATGTTGATGCATGGTTCATTTTGTACAACGGTAAATATATAGGCCCTACCTAGATTCTAGATATATTTTTAATTTAAAAAAAAATCATATTTTTCATTAAGAAGGGTCCGGTGAATGTGCATATGAAGCTGGTGGTGGATCGGTACCTTCAAAAAAGTTAAGAACCACTTAGGCCTACTAGACTCTAGATCTAAATACAGAACACGTTAATTTTTGTTCTATTCTTTACGGTGTTTATTTGGCCTATACACCGCAAGTCTATTTACGACTTGACTTCGAGTCCACTTTCGGCCAACTATTGCACCATTTCAATAGGCCTAGCATGTAACAGTAATTCTTGTATGCTGTATGTTCATTGTTCTTAAGCAGACGCCGTCTATTAAATAATTTAAAGGCACAGTAACAGGATTTACAACATAGATTCTGTTTTTAAAATCGTTTAAATTTAGATAACGTTAACTTTTAGTAATTAAAGATTAAAAATGGCAGAGTCAGACTGGAGTGAGGTCACCTACATTGGTCACAGACCCGGAAAGGCAGGACAGTTGAGGTCCAAACAGGTAGAATTTAGAGGATCTAGATCTAGTAGTTTTCATTAGTTGCTTCACACCTTTATCTTAAAATAGCATTGAAGGTCTAGTCTGTTTTTGATGAGAGGCTGCCGATCACTAATGAACAGTGTATGGCATATGCGTTAGATTAGGCTTTTTGATGAGAATTACAGAATGATTTTTTTATTAAAAATGTATCAATAATAGCTTGCACACTAGTAAACTAAACCAATTTAGCATATTTTAACTTTCTGTGCAAAGTCATTATTACTGAAAAAAATTCCAAAGTCAGGTCAGCCTGTGGCACCCTCCACTGAACATGACAGAAGGAAAAAAAAACTTGACCCGTGACCTTCATTAAAACAGAATTTGCTTTTGTTTTCTTTTCATTTTTAGTAAATATGTGCTTAATCTTACCCAATAAGTGATAAAAATTTGAAAATTCATTTTAATTAGGCCCTACTGTTGTAAAGTGAGATAAACAGCTTAATAAACACGTGTTTTCTTGAGGGGGTGTGGCACATCCCGACATCGCATTGTTTGTAACTTTATATTTGTGTTTTATGACTATATTTGTTCACAATCAGCATGGTATGCTTTTAATTTTGATAAAGGGTAAGTATACCAAGTTACAAAACCTGAAATCTAACTAATAATTCATACTTTCAGTTTAAAAAAAATAATGAAAACGATCATCAATGAAGAAAGCGTAAACATTCTATTTTTAGGTGTGACATAAAAAACAGTCATAAATCTAGCCGAATGATTGGATTCTTGCGCGTCACACATTTTCCCGCGCTTCGTGTTCACCAAAAAAGATTATAATAAAATGGCATTATTATTTTTACAGAGCATATCTCATGCCTACCATAAATTATTACCAGTTTATTGTAACGTGTGTAAAATTAATGCTTTCAAGTAAAAAATAGCAATAGTCTGGTTAAAAATACCTGCGGTATTTTATAGTTATTTGATTCGAAAGATAAGAATTATATAGAGCTACTTTCACTAAGGCGCCGCTTGCGAGACAAACATAGAAATTAGGCCAAAAGTAGATCCGACAATTCTTAAATAACAGACTTAAATAGAAACGGATAGTTCCGATTTCTTAAATTAACGATGGCTTCGTAATCATTAGTTTTATCGCTCTACCCATTAGTGAAAGCGAAACTCGTCGCCATTTTTGGTAAGCGCATGAGCCGTGAGATGGCTTCAGAACAACAAACCCGGAAGCTGTGAATTCGAACGGCCTACGTTAGATTCACAACTTCTGGGTTTGTTGTTTTGAAGCCATCTCCACAGCTCATGATTACAAACTATGGCTTACTATGGTAATCTATCGGTTTGGGTACGTAAAATCGCCCGCGACTTGTAATGTGAAATACAGGTGACTCCTTAAATTTTAATTATTATTTCACATGTTGATGAGGATTTATGTTTTAAAAAATTAAAAAATGTTTCGATGTTTCATTTATGTACCTGTTTTTAAACAATTGAATTGAAACTTTTCAGTAATAAATGAAGACTAGCGATGTTTCCAACAAATGCAACCATGCTCATTTACTATTGCAGCCATCTTGTTTAAGTTTTATTTTTATAAACTTATAGTGCGAGATTCAGGGGGAAGCCACTCTATTTTACAAATGGCTGCTGTTTATATAGCAAATATTGCTTGCAGACACTGCTGTTTAAAGTTAATTTCTGGCCTATATTGATATATTTAGCCATTGATTTAGGTTTATTAATAATTTATCTATAATATTTGACACAAACATATCACAATAAACTTCTATTAAAGCCTTGACAATGAGGTAACGTTTTCATACATTAATAGCGGCGGGCGATTTTACGTACCCAAAATGATAGATTACCCAAACTACAAAGCCATCGTTAATTTTAGAAATCTGAACTATCCGTTTCTATTTTAGTCTGTTATTTAAGAATTGTCTGATCTACTTTTGGCCTAATTTCTTAGTTTGTCTCGCAAGCGGCGCCTTAGTGAAAGTAGCTCTATATAATTCTTATCTTTCGAATCAAATAACTCTAAAATACCCCATGTATAATAAACCAGTCTATGTGTAGGCCTATATGAAACTTGAAAGTATAAATTTAAGTAGGCCTAATTTACACACATTACAATTAACTGGCAATAGCTTATGGTCGGTATGAGATGTGGTCCGTCCAAATAATAATGCCATTTTATTATAATCTTTTTTTGGTGAACACGAGGCGCGGGAAAATGTGTGCAGCGCAAGAATCCAATCATTTGGCTAGGTTTATGACAGTTTTTTTTATGTCACACCTAAAAATAGAATGTTTACGCTTTCTTCATTGATGATCGTTTTTATTATTTTTTAAACTGAAAGTATGAATTATTAGTTAGATTTCAGGTTTTGTAACTTGGTATACTTACCCTTTATCAATTTTAAAAGCATAGCATGCTGATTGTGAACAAATACAGTCATAAAACACAGAAATAAAAAGTTACAATGCGATGCCACACCCAGGTCACACCCCCTCAAGAAAACACGTGTTTATTAAGCTGTTTATCTCACTTTACAACAGTAATTAAAATTGTCAAATTTTTATTACTTAGGCCTATTGGGTAATATTAAGCACATGTTTACTACAAATAAAATAAAAAACGAAAGTAAATTCTGTTTTAATGAAGGTGACAGGTCAGTATTTTTTCCTTCAATCAAGTTCAGTGGAGGGTGCCACAGGCTGTCCTGATTTTGGAATTTTTTCAGTAATAATGACTTTGAACAGAAAGTTAAAATATGCTAAATTGGTTTAGTTTACTAGTGTGCTAGCTATTTTTGATCCATTTTTTAATTTATAAATCATTATGAAATTTTCATCAAAATGCCTATGAACAGACATGGGGGGTAAAACTTCATTTGCCATTTATTTAATCTAGAAATCTAGATAGCAATAATTATAAACCTAGAGGGCATGGTTCGTTACTACCAACAATATGGCGTCCTCATCGGACGCACATGTTCAAATATTTTCTTATTTAGTTGACTTGACTTTCCTGGAATTAGTTTTAAAAATGATTACCACGTTTAAAATGACGGTTTTCCACGTGATATAAACAAACTGTAAATGGCAGTGTTATAGGCTATATGCCAGAGAAACGATATAAATAGCTTTGGATAACGAAGACTGAATTTCAAAAGGTGTTGCTGATAAAGATCTTTTAAAATATCAGCTGCAACGATATAGAATGGTGGGTGACTAGTTCAATATTTGAGTTAGCAGTAAGTGAAGAAATAAATTGAATATTACATGCTTTTTTTAACAAAAAAAAAATCACGACCAAAAGTCAAATTCTATAATCCCTTTACTCATTACTGCTATTGTGCAGGAGACGTTCGCCTAGCTTGTTGGCTCTATCCAACTCTTTTGACACTTTACGTTTGTGTTATTTATGTTGGTGAGCATTACATGAATATTTTGATTTTTACATTACCTACTGGACAAATTAATTAAGGATTTCAATCTGAACATAGGAAGATAGGAATTAGTTGATATTTCTGTTAAGGCCCGTAAAACATGTTTTTTTTAAAAAAATTTGGCTCACAATATTTATTGGTGTTGGTAAATTGTGAGATGTGAAACATCTTATGGCAAGGCAGTAAACTGTGAGGAGAAAATGCGAGACTTACCTACAGGATTTCGGATAATTTTGCGAGAAACAATTAGCTAGACATTTTTTTCTTACATGGTTTTTCGTAATCTGTTTTTTCTCCAGATGTGTGCAAAAAAAAGTTAAAAACTAAACAAGTAGAGCTCAAAGTAGAATTTAAAAAAACTAAAGTTTATGGCACTAGAACTAGAAGACATTTGCATCACATTCAAAATGTAGATTAACCCCATTTTCTCAACTGAAAACTTATTTTTACATCTCAACATAGTGAGGTCTAAAAATCCATGAAATTCACAATATCAACAACATAATTACACAGAAGTTTCATTAAAGCGTATAGGCCTAGTTATTTATACTTATGTCAAACTTTACAAAATATACCAGTTTATAGCTTATTTCTATAATTATTCTTGAAAAACAAATGGCTGTCCTACCCTTTAAAATTTTTTCACAATTTCAGGCTTTTAGAAACACTGGGGCTGAAAAATGTAACAGTTAAATATATATAAAACATTAGTAAAAAATATGTCTATAAGCCGATTTTTGTTAAAGTTGCAGCATTTACATGGCTAATTATAATTGTTTAGTAATCAAAAGTTACAACTGTCCATCGCCTAATTCAGATAGTGAAGTGTAGGTGAACCGGGTGTTAGGGCCTAATAAGATTTTATTATAATTGATAATGAACAGAATGTATAATTAAAACTGGTCCATAAACCAATTTTATTGATAGATGCAGTTGTTATAAAGCTACTTAAAATAGATCAAATGATGCTAGATCTATAATGAAATTGAAATGAGTATGACCAAACTAAAGTTATGGAAATTTTATTAGGTTTTTATTTGTATTTTAAAAATGAAACCCATACATAAACTATAAACCTACATTCGCCCTATTTTCAGCTCCCTAACCCTATTCTGACTCCTAACCTATCCTTTTTCCAGTACTTACTTAATCTTAACCATAATCTGTCTTTATCCATCTTTAAATGACCCCTGAGTTGGGGTGGAGGAGGGGGGGGTTGTCTTATTTAGTTTTTTGGGTGGGGACAATTAATGATCAATCAATCAAGACCAGGATCCCTTGATTCAGTTTTTTGTTTTCATTTTCTCCCAGGCTGTTAACTCAGCCTTAAGAACTGGAGCTGATGTAGAAACCAGCAAAAAATGTAAGTCCTAATACTGTTTTTTGGACTACTATTTGCTTATTTCTTTACTTTGTTGGACATTGTTGCAGCCTAGATTTTTAGAGTTTTTACCAGTTATTTGAACCCTAAGGGTTTTGGTACCATTATCGGGAAAGCTATCTAAATGTTGGGTAGTAAATTATCCCATTTTTTAATTTTAACTTCATGAATAAAATAACTTTATATGGTTTGTTGCACACATTATTTTTTTATAGTTGCGGGTGGCCAAAACAAACAGATTTTAGCCAATAAGAACACAGCAAAACTAGATAGGGAAACTGAAGAGCTTCACCATGAGCATGTGCCATTAGATGTGGCTAAACTTATCCAGCAAGGTCGACAGGCTAAGGGCTGGACACAGAAGGAACTCGCCACTGTAAGCTACCGCTGATTTTGCTTCACTTTGAGATTCTGATGTTAAAATGGACAGGCAGTGGTAAATTATTTTTTCTTTTACAGAAAATCAATGAAAAACAACAGGTTGTGAATGATTATGAGGGCGGAAAAGCCATACCTAATCAAATGGTATTTGGAAAATTGGAAAGAGTTCTTGGTAATTACATTTTTTCTAGTATTGTTTTCAAAACCTTAGTTTTTATGTATGGGGACATTTGTATTTCATATATCATTGATTTTGTGTGAATTTTGTGTTGATCTAGCTTTTTTCTCTTTAACAATTTGTGCTTTTTGTTGACAGGAATGAAACTTCGTGGAAAAGACAAAGGGCAGCCACTGGTAAAAAAATGATTGTTTGGAGAGTTACTTTTGGCCGCCACCCTCACTTTACACAATTTGATTGTCAGAAAATCAGCACCACTCACATTGAGGGCATGGCCTCCTTGACAATTGAGCACAATTGCTGCAATATCTACTCTACAGTTTTGCATTATTCTTTATATAGAAAAATGACAGATTTTGTAATTCTTACTTCTGTTATTAATTCTTCAGATTGCTAGTTGTTTTGTTGGAAGGTTTAGTTTAATCTCCATTTGAAAAGTCTGCTTATTGTTCTGACTAGAGATAATATGTAGAGCTCTGAACTCACTGAGTTGTTTGAACAATTCAAGCTATGGCCAGGCTGCTGCTTTCTTGCTGGTGTCTTCCATTGAGCCAGTCTTCATAATCTCATGCCTTTTTAATTAGATGAAACATTAATAGGTTTTTAAAATTTCAACCTCTTGATTATATTTCTTTTAATTTATCAATGTTACATTTGTTTCAAACTAGCTATAAAGATGGGGCCACACATGCTATTTAACAACACAAGATGGAGCCACACATGCTATTTAACAACACAAGATGGAGCCACACATGCTATTTAACAACACAAGATGGAGGTATTTTCACCACCAGATGGAACTTCTTTTATCATGTCAAGTTTGGTCACTTGTAACATTATCATAAGAACCATATTGGTGCCTTTTTGTTATACAGAAACTGCACTATGGAATAAATGTTTGTGTTATAGATCTAGTGAGATTCAGTTGAAATGACCATGTCTTTTTGAATCATGAGAATTTTTAAACAATAGCAGTCAACTTTTATGGTTCAATGTTTGCTGATGTGGTCCATGTCTTTGAAAGCAGCAGCCAAAGTTTTGATATTCATTGTTGGAATTATTTGATATAAGACTGGTATTGGACCCTTCAACATTGTTCATATTACTTTTAATCTTAATCATTGCACTTTGATCATCATTAATCTCAGACTCAAGTCTGGGTTTTGTGTTTTTACTCATGGGATGTTTCCAGTTGATTCTGTGAATTAAACTACATTAAATCATTTTTGTCATTTTTCTTAATTTAAAATACATTTAGACAAGCTGAGATCAAAAGAAATTATTTGTCAATAAACAAGTTTATTGTTAATATATGAAAATTAGAATTGTTGCAGGGTAAAAACCCATATTTCAGTGGTATAAATCCAGACATGAATGCTCTTTTGGTGGGATTCCCCATTAACATTCTCCTTAAAGTCCACAAATAACATTGTTGAAAGACTGTCTTAAAACACTGTGTACAGGTACTGGTTCTATTGGAAGCTTAAAAATTGAGGCCACCTGTGAACAAGAAAATAACCAATCAGGACAGTTTAACTAAAGAACTGTACCAAATGCAGAGTTTAAAACTCAACCCATCATCACCTGTTACTTCTATTGCTGTTCCAGTTATGTAGCTGCTACGAGCTGACAATAAAAAGGCACACACTTCAGCAATTTCTGGGGGGGAAAAAATCTATTAGTATTATGGTTGGCTAATTTTTAATATTCTCTGATGTGTAAAATGTCTTTCTTTTATATTTAATAACTTAGCTTAGCGAATCATGTTTAAAAAAATAAATAGGAAAGCTAACCAATGAATTGGAGTATATGGAAATCAGATCTAATGAATGCATACCTTTAATATATGACTAAACTGTCGTAATGTTGGACTATCACAAATGCGATAGAAAAGTGCTTATGACAAGACATTGATAAGAATCTTCTGGCCAATTGGAACAATTAAAAATAAAACTTGTTCAATAGATGGAGGTGGGTGGGCCATGTGTAAGTAAAATGAGAGCAGATGTGCGGTCTATATCTGCTCTTAGCTGGACACCAGAGGGCTAGGGCGGCCAAAAGAAACAGAAGATCAATGGAGAAATAGAAGGAGAGGCATAACATTCCATTAGAGAGAGGTTGTAGCTAGAGACAAGATTATAAGATAAAAAGGTGATGACTTTGGTGCCAATGTGCATTATGATGATTAATCATGTTATTGAAGTTTAGTTTCCACCAGTGGCATCGCTAGGTCTGGTGTCACCCGGTGCGGCACCTAATGGTGTCACACCCACCCCCCCTGAAAGAATTATATATATATATATACATAAAAACTTTTAAGTAAGTGTATATGTATTTAAATATATCTTTTAATGTATTTAAATGTTTTTGAAGCTATGCATTTTTGGGCTTCTTTTTTTTAATGTTTTATAGGAAAATGAGTAACATAGCGACCAATTACTTTTTACAATATTTATGTCCGATAGAAGTTCTTTACCTCTAATAGGTATACTAAATTTGTAATTAAATTATTATAATTTTACATATTCCATTGCATAATATACGAAATTTCAAGACTAACTTGATTTAAGAAGTAAATTAATTGTTTCTAAATGTTTGGCAACTTTTTTCATGGCTGACGAAACCATCAAAATGTGTCAATGTTGCAAGTCAACTAGTTCTATTAATCCGTTTCTCACTTATTATGTAGATTTGTTTCTCGCTTATTATGTAGATTTGTTTCTCGCTTATTATGTAGATTTGTAAATTTCCAATGCGGTTTCCATTTCGCTGGACAGTTATTTGGTGTCACCCCTACCTTTTTGTAGAGTAGCGTCACCGTATATTAATCCACCTAGAATAAGCATTGAGGGGACAAATTCTAACGGTTATTAATTCAAGTGGAAACATCATTGCTTTAGTAGAAAATTGTTAAACATATCAGTTATTACAATTCTCATCAAAAGCTTTTTCCTCAGGCAAATGTTACGTTTAGTTGGCGTCACCCCCCCCCTCCCCTTGATAGCTTTAAACTGTGCACAGATAATACTAACAATGTTTATCTTTAGTAGGTTATTAATACGGCTGGATGTGGCATTGTTTTCTCTATCTATAGCAGATTTATGTCATGGATGTGGCATTGTTTTCTCTATCTATAGCAGATTTATGTCATGGATGTGGCATTGTTTTCTCTATCTATAGCAGATTTATGTCATGGTATCACCCACCCACCAACTTGTCGGGATTTGTCAACTTGACTCTTAGAAGACTATTTAAGTTAATTTAACTATAAATAATTATTCATTTAACTGGTACGATTTTTGTTTTTCTCTATATATTTTGCCATGGTGTCACCCAGTGCGCCCCCCCCCCCCCCCCGCACCCCCTCGCGACGCCTCTGGTTTCCACATCATCAAAGAAGACACATGTAGCTTTGTAAAATTAGCCAATCTTGTTGCTACTAAATTATAGAAATACTTATCAACCTTCAGGGGTTCCTGTTCTTTTTAGAGGTATCATAGCCTTGATCATCATTAAAACATTTTCAGGCACTTTATCAGTCATTGGAGTGTCAATAAATCCTGGCAGGATGGCATTCACTCGAATATTGTACCTAAACATCAATAGGACAGTTACATTTTCTCTTGAATAGTGTACCTAAACATAAATAGGACAGTTACATTTTCTCTTGAATAGTGTACCTAAACATAAATAGGACAGTTACATTTTCTCTTGAATATTGTACCTAAACATCAATAGGACAATTACATTTTCTCTTGAATAGTGTACCTAAACATCAATAGGACAGTTAAATTTTCTCTTGAATAGTGTACCTAAACATAAATAGGACAGTTACATTTTCTCTTGAATATTGTACCTAAACATCAATAGGACAATTACATTTTCTCTTGAATAGTGTACCTAAACATCAATAGGACAGTTAAATTTTCTCTTGAATAGTGTACCTAAACATAAATAGGACAGTTACATTTTCTCTTGAATAGTGTACCTAAGCATCAATTTTATTTGTGTTGTAGTTTATAATGAAAAAAAAAAAGTTTCACAGACAGCCATTTCATACCTGGCCAACTCTTTAGCAGCAGATTTAGTGAAGCCAATGACCCCTGCTTTAGACGCAGCGTAGTTTGTCTGTCCAATGTTACCATTCTGGACAAAATAAAAGTAGAATGACCTAAACTTTATTAAGTAACACACATAACTCTAAGCATATATACATACATATATATTTACATACAAACATATATTGTATTTATATGAGTATGTATACATGTGTAAATTATGTGTGTATGTATAGGCCTATATATGTATTGATATCCAGTGGTCACCGCCATGTGTCAGGGGCGCTCATGGGAGCCCCCAAATACACTACCGCAGGTGCGCCACGTACGGCCCCGCCCCTGGCTCCTTAAAACTAACGTATGTGCCATAGGATAACCCGGGCGCCAGCGGACGTGCCTGATTCAATTAATCGAACGACTATAATGCCCCATTTTAACCATAGTCTATAGCACTGCTTAAAACATAGGCGCCATGGCGCTCATGGGAATGCATGGGGCGTCAAATCGCACACTGCCGGGGTCACCTATGCGAGATTGAGCTTTTTTCCCACAGAAACCTTGGGAATACTCTCAAAAACTCTCAAACTTTCATGGCACTCGGATGAACTGTATCGAACCACATCAGACTTTTTTTATATACCGTTTATAGAGAAAGCTGCACCCTTCCTGGACGGCACCATTGCGAAATTAATAAAAAAAGATTTTTTTGCAGAAACCTCTTCGGGAGTGTTTTAATCAATTCCCTCAAGTTTCATGATGATTGGATGGAAGGTGTCAAACTGCAATAGGATTTTAATTTTTTTACCCCATATATATAGTAGAATCAAATCGCGCCCTGTCTATTTGGAAATTTTTTTTTAGCAGAAACCTTTCTAGGAGTATTTCAACAACAACCCAAAGCTTCATACCGATCGGATGAAAGGTGCAGTAATGAATAAAAGACAGACACACATACATTTATATACATATATATAAAGATAGATAGATTGTTGTTCCTTAGCCCAGTGGTGTAGCCAGGATCGTCTCAAAGGGGGGGGGGGGGGGGGGTGTTCAAATTATATATATATATATATGACAGTAACAATTTTTTTACAGAGTGGTCTATGGGGTTGAACATCCCCCTCCCCTACGCCACGGCTTTAGCCTGGCATAAATGCACTAGCTCTATAAGTACCATGCAACCGAATATGGCATCACTTAAGGAAGGAGGAACAGAAACACTACCTTGCTGCAGCTTATATTATAGATGTGTATACATATAAATTTAAAAAAAATATATATGTGTATATATATGTGTGTATATATATATATATATATATATATATATATATATATATATATACAGGCCTATATATATATATATATATATATATATATATAGGCCTATATATATATATATATATATATATATATATATATAGGCCTATATATATATATATATATATATATATATATATATATATATATATATATATATATATAGGCCTATATATATATATATATATATATATATATATATATATATAGGCCTATATATATATATATATATATATATATATATATATATATATAGGCCTATATATATATATATATATATATATATATATATATATATATATAGGCCTATATATATATATATATATATATATATATATAGGCCTATATATATATATATATATATATATATATATATATATATATATATATATATATATATATATATATATATATATATAGGCCTATATATATAATACTTTAAATGAAGTACCTTCAATATCTTACCTTCCCAACTATACTTGATATATTGACTATTGCTCCATCCTCAACTTTTGCTCTATGCATTGCTCTACTAATTGCTTGATTAATCAAAAATGTACCCTGAAGAAAACAATAAAATGGCATTACAACAATGTATAAAGGAGCTAAATAAAAAAAATGCAAAAGTCAGGTCAAACATTACTCACACTCACACTGCACAAGTTAGGGCAGTTAATTTGTTGGGAATTTTAAAAAAAAAGGAAACAGATTGTTACCTGTACATAAATCCTTTTAATATAAAGGAAAACGTAGGTCTCGTCCAAAATATTAGTAAGGGTATCCAAAACATAATATATCAACTCACGCTTTTCTTTATAGTTATAGTTATTTAAATAGAAAAACATGGGTAACTATATAATATAAAGGATAACTTAACTAAAATTTATGTAGGGACCAACATTTTTCTTTATAGTTATTTAAATAGTAGTGTATTATAATATTATTAATATTATTATATGAGATAAATGGCCCGTTGAGGGAGAAATACAACAAAATCACCACCTCAACTTCAAATTTAACTGGAAATGAAAAATGTCATTGAAAACAGATTTTTATCCATAATCGGCATTTTAACCAGATTTAACCTTAATCTGCACATAGTTATTGCACATCCATATTAAATATAGTTTTAGTCATACCCCTAAAACTTGAATCTAAGCTCAAACTTGACAAAAGACGCATTTAGAGTTTCTTTCAGACAACTCGGGTGGGGTGGGGGGGGGGGGGGGTAGGATGGGAAGGGGTGGACAGAGCCCGTGAAGAAAGTCTACCACCCCCTACAACGACTTAAAACTCATATAGAAAATATACTATTACCAGTGTCCACCCCCTTTTCCCAGGATAAAAAAAAGTCTGAAAGAAACACTTGTTGCATTTGTAGCTGATATTTGAAATTTTTGCAGGTGCGAATAAAATTCTTCAGTGGAAGGGTGCCGGCACTGGTAAAAGTACATATTTTCTATATAAATTCTATTTTATTGGGGAGGGGGGGGGGGGGGGGGAAATTAGATATTTTACCAGGAGGGGGGGGGGGAGGTTTGCCCCAACCCAAAGAGGTGACTGAAAGAAACTCTGCACGCAAACCACTTTTAAGATTAGACAAATGAATTAGGCGGTAATGTCAATGTCTTTTTTATCGAGTATCAATGACGTCATTATTATTGTGTATTTTTTCTACATTGGCTTTTTAATTCTATGTTTACTCTAGAATCAATTATGTCATATTATTGTGTGTACTTTTCACGCTTTAGAATATTTCCTATATGTTCCATGTGACACCACGTTTTGTTTTTCGTTTGACTGTGTGAAACTATTATTATAGATATTTAAAGAAATATTCATTTTTTCCTTTTTATGGCATTCCAGTGTTAGAGCCTTGACGTGGCTTGGCAGCTTGTGTATCTATGACAGTGGCCAAACTAGGTTGGTCACGGGAGAGACTGTCATCTACTCAGGCCACGAGGATAAAAATCATGAACACACGCAAGGTGTAGCCATAATGATGTCTCCAGAAGCAACAAATGCTTTGATTGCATGGGAGCCAGACTCATAGCAGCTCGTTTCAATGCCAAGGGAAGGAAAACAACTTTAATCCAGTGCTATGCACCCACAAATGCTGCAACAGATGAAGAGAAAGAGGACTTCTACAGCGCCCTGCAGGCTCAAATTGACAAATCACCAAAAAGAGATATAAAGATAGTAAACGGGAGACATGAATGCCAAAGTTGGAACAGAAAATAAAGATCAGGAGCTCATAATGGGGAAAAATTGAGCAGGCGTAATAAATGAAAATGGAGAGCATTTAATGATCTAATTATAAGGGGATACAATTTTCTCCCATAAAGATATACATAAAACCACCTGGACATTACCCGATGGCAAAACAAAGAACCAAAGGACCACATCACTGTATCCAGAAAGTGGAGGACCAAAGGACCACATCACTGTATCCAGAAAGTGGAGGACCACGTCACTGTATCCAGAAAGTGGAGGACCACATCACTGTATCTAGAAAGTGGAGGACCAAAGGACCACATCACTGTATCCAGAAAGTGGAGGACCACATCACTGTATCCAGAAAGTGGAGGAACACATCACTGTATCCAGAAAGTGGAGGACCAAAGGACCACATCACTGTATCCAGAAAGTGGAGGACCACATCACTGTATCCAGAAAGTGGAGGAACACATCACTGTATCCAGAAAGTGGAGGACCACATCACTGTATCCAGAAAGTGGAGGACCAAAGGACCACGTCACTGTATCCAGAAAGTGGAGGACCACATCACTGTATCCAGAAAGTGGAGGAACACATCACTGTATCCAGAAAGTGGAGGACCACATCACTGTATCCAGAAAGTGGAGGAACACATCACTGTATCCAGAAAGTGGAGGACCACATCACTGTATCCAGAAAGTGGAGGAACACATCACTGTATCCAGAAAGTGGAGGACCACATCACTGTATCCAGAAAGTGGAGGACCAAAGGACCACGTCACTGTATCCAGAAAGTGGAGGACCACATCACTGTATCCAGAAAGTGGAGGAACACATCACTGTATCCAGAAAGTGGAGGAACACATCACTGTATCCAGAAAGTGGAGGACCAAAGGACCACATCACTGTATCCAGAAAGTGGAGGACCACATCACTGTATCCAGAAAGTGGAGGACCACATCACTGTATCCAGAAAGTGGAGGACCACATCACTGTATCCAGAAAGTGGAGGAACACATCACTGTATCCAGAAAGTGGAGGACCAAAGGACCACATCACTGTATCCAGAAAGTGGAGGACCACATCACTGTATCCAGAAAGTGGAGGACCACATCACTGTATCCAGAAAGTGGAGGACCACATCACTGTATCCAGAAAGTGGAGGACCACATCACTGTATCCAGAAAGTGGAGGACCACATCACTGTATCTAGAAAGTGGAGGACCAAAGGACCACATCACTGTATCCAGAAAGTGGAGGACCACATCACTGTATCTAGAAAGTGGAGGAACACATCACTGTATCCAGAAAGTGGAGGACCAAAGGACCACATCACTGTATCCAGAAAGTGGAGGACCACATCACTGTATCCAGAAAGTGGAGGACCACATCACTGTATCCAGAAAGTGGAGGACCACGTCACTGTATCCAGAAAGTGGAGGACCACGTCACTGTATCCAGAAAGTGGAGGACCAAAGGACCACATCACTGTATCCAGAAAGTGGAGGACCACATCACTGTATCCAGAAAGTGGAGGACCACATCACTGTATCTAGAAAGTGGAGGAACACATCACTGTATCCAGAAAGTGGAGGACCAAAGGACCACATCACTGTATCCAGAAAGTGGAGGAACACATCACTGTATCCAGAAAGTGGAGGACCACATCACTGTATCCAGAAAGTGGAGGACCACATCACTGTATCCAGAAAGTGGAGGACCACATCACTGTATCCAGAAAGTGGAGGACCACATCACTGTATCCAGAAAGTGGAGGACCACATCACTGTATCCAGAAAGTGGAGGACCACATCACTGTATCCAGAAAGTGGAGGACCACATCACTGTATCCAGAAAGTGGAGGACCACATCACTGTATCCAGAAAGTGGAGGACCACATCACTGTATCCAGAAAGTGGAGGACCAAAGGACCACATCACTGTATCCAGAAAGTGGAGGACCACATCACTGTATCCAGAAAGTGGAGGACCACGTCACTGTATCCAGAAAGTGGAGGACCAAAGGACCACATCACTGTATCCAGAAAGTGGAGGACCACATCACTGTATCCAGAAAGTGGAGGACCACATCACTGTATCCAGAAAGTGGAGGACCAAAGGACCACATCACTGTATCCAGAAAGTGGAGGACCACGTCACTGTATCCAGAAAGTGGAGGACCACATCACTGTATCCAGAAAGTGGAGGACCACGTCACTGTATCCAGAAAGTGGAGGACCAAAGGACCACATCACTGTATCCAGAAAGTGGAGGAACACATCACTGTATCTAGAAAGTGGAGGACCACATCACTGTATCCAGAAAGTGGAGGACCAAAGGACCACATCACTGTATCCAGAAAGTGGAGGACCACATCACTGTATCCAGAAAGTGGAGGACCACGTCACTGTATCCAGAAAGTGGAGGACCACGTCACTGTATCCAGAAAGTGGAGGAACACATCACTGTATCCAGAAAGTGGAGGACCACATCACTGTATCCAGAAAGTGGAGGACCACATCACTGTATCCAGAAAGTGGAGGAACACATCACTGTATCCAGAAAGTGGAGGACCAAAGGACCACATCACTGTATCCAGAAAGTGGAGGACCACATCACTGTATCCAGAAAGTGGAGGACCACATCACTGTATCCAGAAAGTGGAGGACCACATCACTGTATCCAGAAAGTGGAGGAACACATCACTGTATCCAGAAAGTGGAGGACCAAAGGACCACATCACTGTATCCAGAAAGTGGAGGACCACATCACTGTATCCAGAAAGTGGAGGACCACATCACTGTATCCAGAAAGTGGAGGACCAAAGGACCACATCACTGTATCCAGAAAGTGGAGGACCACATCACTGTATCCAGAAAGTGGAGGAACACATCACTGTATCCAGAAAGTGGAGGACCACATCACTGTATCCAGAAAGTGGAGGACCAAAGGACCACGTCACTGTATCCAGAAAGTGGAGGACCACATCACTGTATCCAGAAAGTGGAGGACCACATCACTGTATCCAGAAAGTGGAGGACCAAAGGACCACATCACTGTATCCAGAAAGTGGAGGACCACATCACTGTATCCAGAAAGTGGAGGAACACATCACTGTATCCAGAAAGTGGAGGACCAAAGGACCACATCACTGTATCCAGAAAGTGGAGGACCACGTCACTGTATCTAGAAAGTGGAGGACCACATCACTGTATCCAGAAAGTGGAGGACCAAAGGACCACATCACTGTATCCAGAAAGTGGAGGACCACATCACTGTATCCAGAAAGTGGAGGACCAAAGGACCACATCACTGTATCCAGAAAGTGGAGGACCACATCACTGTATCCAGAAAGTGGAGGACCAAAGGACCACATCACTGTATCCAGAAAGTGGAGGAACACATCACTGTATCCAGAAAGTGGAGGACCAAAGGACCACATCACTGTATCCAGAAAGTGGAGGACCACATCACTGTATCCAGAAAGTGGAGGACCACATCACTGTATCCAGAAAGTGGAGGACCACATCACTGTATCCAGAAAGTGGAGGACCACATCACTGTATCCAGAAAGTGGAGGACCACATCACTGTATCCAGAAAGTGGAGGACCACATCACTGTATCCAGAAAGTGGAGGACCACATCACTGTATCCAGAAAGTGGAGGACCAAAGGACCACGTCACTGTATCCAGAAAGTGGAGGACCACATCACTGTATCCAGAAAGTGGAGGACCACATCACTGTATCCAGAAAGTGGAGGACCACATCACTGTATCCAGAAAGTGGAGGACCACATCACTGTATCCAGAAAGTGGAGGACCAAAGGACCACATCACTGTATCCAGAAAGTGGAGGACCACATCACTGTATCCAGAAAGTGGAGGACCACATCACTGTATCTAGAAAGTGGAGGACCAAAGGACCACATCACTGTATCCAGAAAGTGGAGGACCAAAGGACCACATCACTGTATCCAGAAAGTGGAGGACCACATCACTGTATCTAGAAAGTGGAGGAGTTGAATGGATTGTAAGGGTGAAACGAGGTGCGGATGCTGCCTTAGACCACCAACTCGTGGTTGCAATATTAAAATAAAAACTAAAAGCCTACAGGGATTGAGCTGACACTTTTAAGTTCATTAAAACATATCTGAAGAGTCCAAAAGTAAAGGAAGACTTTAACTGCGCAGTAAAAATAGGCACTCTCCTATCTGGCAGAAAAAAAAACAGTTGAGCAAAAAATAGCTAGGAATACAGGAGCTATGGAAGTCAACATGCACTGACATATTGGGAAGGAAAAAAAATGAACAAAAAGAATGGATCACAACAGAGACATGTGCCAAAATGGAAGATAGAAAAGAGATAAAGCAGAAGATGAACCAATGCAAGGATGAAAAAGAGAAAATAAACCTCAGAACACATTATTGTGAAGTAAATCGCATGGTTAGGAAAAGTGCAAAAAAAGACAAAAGTCAGTTCATACAAGAGATGACAGTGAAGAGAGAAACTGCAGCAGGACAAGGAAATATGAAGAGGCTCTATGAAGTAACTAGAACCATATCAGGCAAAAATATTAATCCCAATAAACCAGTTAAGGATAAAGTAGGAAATATCTTAACAAGTGACACAGAACAGAGAGACAGATGGGTACAGCACTTTGATGAGATTTAAAACCATCCTCTCTCATCAAACATCCCTGATATACCACCTGCAAACCACCTACTAAATGTGAGTACAGATTCCCTTCCCCCCCCCTCCCTCCCCCCTCCCCCCCCCCCACACACACAAAGTTAGAAATAATGAGAGTAATAAAGAGCTTGAAAAATGGCAAAGCAGCTGGCCCGGACGGCATCCCACCAGAGGCACTAAAAGCAGACCCAGCCATATCAGCAGACATACTACATCCTCTACTTAAGCTGATTTGGGAAGAGAGATAATTCCCTCTGACTAGAAACTGGGCTACCTGATGAAAATTGCCAAAGAAGGGAGACCTGACACAATGCAACAACTGGAAAGGGATAATGCTTCTCTCAGTACCAAGTAAGGTGCTGACAAGAATCATCCTAGAGAGACTTAGAGATGCCTTGGACAAAAAGCTGAGACAAGAGCAGGCTGGTTTTCGTCAGGACAGGTCATGTACTGACCACATTGCCATGCTGCGCATCATTATCGAACAGTCCCTTGAGTGGCAACCCCCCCTTATACATGACTTTTGTCGACTTCAAAAAGATGTTTGACAGTGTGAATAGAGATGTTATTTGGAAGCTAATGAGCCACTATGGAATACCCAAAAAATGTATATCTATCACACAGAAACTATATGAAGACTCCTCCTGTCTGGTAATACACAAAGGAAAACTAACAAAACCCTTCACCGTGAAAACGGGAGTGAGACAGGGATGTATGCTATCGCCAATGATATTCTTGATGGTAATCGACTGGATCATACTGCAAACTACAAAAATTTTTTACTGATGACATCTCCCTACTATCTCACAAGCATCAACATGCACAAGCCAAACTGAATCGGCTACCTGAACAAGCCTCCAAAGTTGGACAAAAATCAACAAAAGTAAAACGGGGAGGGGGGGGGGGGGGTGTCTCTGCCCCCCCCCCCCTCCCCTGAAGAAAGTGTACCCCCCCCCCTGAACGAGAGGGAATTTATATTGTAAACATATACTTGTACTAGTGTCGTTCGTCCCCCCCCCCCCTCCTCGGAGAAAAAAAGTCCGGAAGAAACACTGTATGGAAGTGCACAGCCCTGTCACTCCAGAGCAAGATAAAAATTTTCAATACAAATGTCAAGGTGGTATTGCTCTATGGCTCGGAAGCGGAGGGCTACAAAAGCAAATACAGATAGGCTACAGTGACTACAGTTGTTTACAAATAAATGCTTACGACATATACTTAAAATAAAATGGCCAGACAAAATATCAAACAAAGACCTGTGGTAAAATACAAAACAGCTGCCAATAGAGAAGCAAATCAAGGCCCGTGGGATGGATTGGTCACACGCTAAGAAGGGAAGTAGGAGATATTGTAAAACATGATATGGACTGCAACCCCCAGGGAAAAAGGAAAGTGGGCCGGCCAAAGATAACATGGAAAAGAACCATAAAGGCTAAGACCGCTAGGCTCACGTGGGCACAGATAAAGAGAGCAGCACAAAACCGAGTCCGCTGGAAAACTGCAGCCCTCTGCTCCCCAGGGGCTACAAAGGGAAAATGAATGAGTGCATTATTACATAAAAGCTTGTTATTAAATTTTTTTTATGCAATTTTTTAACTAATTAACTTTGGATTAGCCTAGATTTTGGATCTCCAACAGAACTAAAAATAGCTTCAACATACTTTATTTGTAGATCTAGATAAATTCATACTATTCTCAAATTTGATGAGCTGCGAAGCCTATAGTAATAATAATTAACAATAGTGTTGGAACCTACAAAAAATGTACAGACTTTTTGTTTAACAGAAAATTTAGCTTTATAACAAATTAAACTTTTCAATGGGCAACATGGCAAGTTTGTTGTGAAACTAATATTTGTTCTAAACTTGTTTTATTAAATTTAAAGGTGCGTTTCTATTTATGAATATAACATTAAATTAATTAACCTCTGAAAATAAAATTGTGTAATACATTGTTCTCTAAATCAATATGGCCTACTTATTTTACAGTTCTACACTTAGTGTAGATTCTCTGGCTAAGCGGAACCAACAAACGAAAATAAAAAAAGTAAACATTTAAATATTCTAACTCGCGAGTTTTAGTAGAATATAGATAAACTACTGTAATTTGAATAAAACAGCAGTATTTTTAAAAAACCATTTAAATTTTTTTCTTTTTTTTAAAATACTGATTTTTCTTAAAATCAGTTTAAAGACATACCATCCCATAGTCTGTTTAAACAAAGCAACACCTCTATATTTTAAATATCAGCCCAAACAACAGATTAGTTTCACTTTGATAACAACTACATTTTCTTGTCTATTTTTTAAGTTATTCACATCATTATCTATATATATAATTCTCTTCTTGGAGACCATAGAAAACACCAAGCTGTAAGCGCGCCTCCTATCAGCCCCCTCTCTTCCTCTCTAGGCATATCGCTACCACACCCACCCCCACACGGTCTGGTGAGCTGTGGTTCACGCTAAATGTTTACAATCGTAGAGCCGAGTTTAGTGACGGCTATTAGGGGCATATAATTTAGTTTGAAACGATTTTAAACTTAGGGGAGGTAACTAAGAGGAGGCTGTTTTCACGGGGGGGGGGGGGGGGTGGATGTAGGGGTTGTGGGAAAGGAGGGTTTTAGTTTTTTAAAGCAAATATTTTCAGTGGCAGCATTCAAATTATGAATTACTGAAAAGTAGAAGATAAAACAATAGCGGCGTATGATTCGCCGCGGGTCGGCTCGTATGGTTATAATCCCTTAGTACATAAAGAAAATAATATTGCTGGGTAATATCTTGATACTGACCTTTAAGTTAACATTAATCACATCATCAAAAGCTTGTTCATCAAGTTTTAAAAGAAAATTATCCTTAGTGATTCCAGCAGCATTGACAGCTAAAGTTGGAACGGATTTGAATTTTTCTTCAACTTGTGACAGCATACTTGTAACTTGTGCAGAGCACGCAACATTGGCGGCAAAAGCTTCATGGTGGGTTGCTGCATGTCAATACACAGTTCAAAACATTGAAAAATGTGCATAGAAAGACAAATATGGACTCATGCTAACATAAATATCTTACAGTCTATGCCCAGAATGCTGGCCATTTTGTTTATTGATTTGGATAGCCTGTTTGTAAGAAACACTGGGTTAGAGAGATGTTTGTAAGAAACACTGGGTTAGAGAGATGTCTGTAAGAAACACTGGGTTAGAGAGATGTTTGTAAGAAACACTGGGTTAGAGAGATGTCTGTAAGAAACACTGGGTTAGAGAGATGTTTGTAAGAAACACTGGGTTAGAGAGATGTCTGTAAGAAACACTGGGTTAGAGAGATGTTTGTAAGAAACACTGGGTTAGAGAGATGTTTGTAAGAAACACTGGGTTAGAGAGATGTTTGTAAGAAACACTGGGTTAGAGAGATGTCTGTAAGAAACACTGGGTTAGAGAGATGTTTGTAAGAAACACTGGGTTAGAGAGATGTCTGTAAGAAACACTGGGTTAGAGAGATGTTTGTAAGAAACACTGGGTTAGAGAGATGTTTGTAAGAAACACTGGGTTAGAGAGATGTTTGTAAGAAACACTGGGTTAGAGAGATGTTTGTAAGAAACACTGGGTTAGAGAGATGTTGGTTTATTTATTCTGGCTGTAGACTACACCAAACTATAAAACTGTACAAAACTGATATAGAAATTATGACTAGCGTGCCCGTCCCCCGCGCGCTGCTGCGGGGGTTAGAAGAAAGTCTGAGAATAGCCTGTGGCAAATCACACTATGCGCAAATGGCACGGACTCGCCGGATTAAGTATAGTGAATGACTATAATGCGACTTCTTATCCATATTCTATCACGCTTTTTAAAACGAATGTATGTGCTATAGCGCTCACGTGATAACCCGGGGTGCCAAATTGCACCCTGCTGGGCACCGCCAATTCAAAATCGAAATTGTTTTCTCACAAACCTCCCCAGAAGTATTCTCAACAACTTCCCAAAGTTTCATGGTGATCGGATGATAGGTGTAGTAATGCATAAAAGAAATACAGACAGACAGCCACACATACATTGCTTTTTATATATGTATAGATTACATTCATAAATGTTTTGTTTAAACAAAAGTGAAAGTCATCCTAGAAATGAAATAAATTTGATTCCTAAATTAAACTCAATCACACACATTTAGTGCAATCAATATAACATTGATATAACAACAATCAATATAAGATTGATATAACAAGTCTAAAGTGTAAGCATTCTATAACCCATAAAAACCATGAACAATTGCATACTTATTTTTTTTGTTGCAAAAATAAGACAATCCTGATCATAACCCACCCCATAACTGTTACTCCTCATATTATACACACAATAGCTAAGAAATACCCTACTTCCCATGAACAATAAAAGAATTAGATAAAGATTGGATCACAACATACTATAGGACACAGCTTGCTATATCTTTAATAGAAACAAGTGTCAAGCTTTCTATCCTATTACAAGCAAAAATGTAAAAACAAGTAGTGTCAAGGTATTCAGTCCACAATTCTAATAGGCAGATATGTGTTAAATTACCAAAAAAAGATTTAAAAAATCAAAGTCATAATGGTTCAAAACCAATAAACACCAAACATGAGACTTAACAATAAAACAAAACCTAAAATTAATTACAAACCTCAAATGAGTAGCCTTATTTTACACCAGTTTAAATGTTAAACTAGCTCAATGCTGAAAAGAAACTTAATTTATAATAGATTGTGCACTACAAAAAAACAGTTCATCCTACCCATGTAACGTTACTTAACATTTTAATGCTTTACTCATGCTAGTGCTATAGACCACAACCTCTCATATTAAATTAATAGAAAAAATCAGTATTTCACTCCCAATATGAATAATACACTACTTGGTAGGACACAATTATTTTAAAGTAAATCATGTAATCATCCATATCAGAGTTAGTTCCCAATACTTAGATTCTTAATACTACCCAGTCCAAATACTTCTCATTAGGTAATTATCAAAATATGAATTAGGCATTTTCTGAGTTTCTTCAATGTAATGCTAAAAGAGATTTCCTCCAACACAACTGTCAATATGTTTTGTGCCATTTGGCCAGTTGACTCAGATTTCAGCATGCTAAATACTATTCTTTCTAGAGTTGCTTTTGTCCACAAAAGAACAAAATGCCATGTAGCAGTTGTTTGATTTTGGAGTTTTCTCTACTAGATGGGTGGCTGTCACCAGCTAATGAGACTGCTATGGCCAGGGGTTCAAACTCTGGACTTTAAGAGTTAGCAATCAATGGCCCTCCAGCTTGACCACACCATCCCCTTTTCCCTGAGCAATCATGAAGAACATAGCTTACAGTTGGGTAAAGATGAAACAGTTTCTTGGGCTGATGATTTATTCAAGTCAACCACTGCTATTTTAGCTCCTTCTCTGGCTAAAACTGAACACACAGCACGTCCAATCCCACTTCCGCCTCCTACAAGTAAAAATAAAATTACATAATGTAACAAATGCTACATAGAATGTCTGCACAGAAGGCAATGCCATAGGCCAACCAATATTTCTGTACAAAATATTATTACATAGAACAAGAGTATGTCTGTATATACATACATATTTCTTTATATCATCTATATGTATGCCTGTCAATATCTTTGTCTATCTACCTATCTACACATACACACAATAAGGAAGGATCAAATATGTAAGAAATAGCACACTAACAACCATGCAATGTGTGTGTGTGTATGTATACATAACATGTCATTTAATCAGGCAAAAAATGCCATACCTTGAATGCATCATATCATTTTATTTTAATTATAGGATTTGAGGTCTATTATGTACTGCCTTAATTTTGAAGTATATCAAATATGGTTTAGGTTTCCATCTGTTCACATATTATTTGACAAAAGAACATAAAGAGAATAGCACATACATGCAGATTGTTAAAGCATATTAATTAAACTGCTCAATGTCAAATAATATTTAGACAGACTGCTAGAACAAAAGCGATAAATATTAATAATAATAGAAAAATAAAATTAAAAAATCAATTTTAATGGTAGGGGAGGTAATTTAGAGTTAACTCCCAACTAACATTTGATATTTAACTAAAAATTACAAATTTAAATTTATTTTATTTTCTTGCAGCACTTATTATTGTTAGGTTAAATAATTAAATAAGATGAAAGGTTAGATTGTAATTATCAGTTTTATTCAATAGATCAATCCCTATTTATTTTTAAAATTCCTACTGATTTAGCTATTGTCTTAAATGCCATGGTTAAATTAAACGGTAGACATGATTAGTGCAATGATCAAAGTTAAGGTTGTGGGTGCTATATCAGCATGAGAAACACAAACATAGGTACAGCAGTTTAAGGTTGTGGGTGCTATATCAGCATGAGAAACACAAACATAGGTACAGCAGTTTGGATAATACAATGACCCAAGTGGATTTGTTTATATCTCTTGTGCTGTCACTGTAGGGTTATGTTTAAGAAAAAACCTTATTGTGAATAATAACCTACCAAAGTGTAGTATTGGTTTAACATACATGGATTAAACATGGCATTTTAAGTATAGCATTGCTTTCATAATTCAATGTGTTAAATTTACAGGTTTGCATTATGATGTTAAATGTATTGATGTATGATGTTAAATGTATTGATGTATGATGTTAAATGTATTGATGTATCGGATAACTACAATATGTTCTGCCTCTATGACATTTGTTACAAATGGTGTTTATGGTGGATGAGTAGTTGTGAGTGGATGAGTAGTTGTGAGTGGATGAGTAGTTGTGAGTGGATGAGTAGAGTAGTTGTGAGTGGATGAGTAGAGTAGTTGTAAGTGGATGAGTAGTTGTGAGTGGATGAGTAGTTGTGAGTGGATGAGTAGAGTAGTTGTGAGTGGATGAGTAGAGTAGTTGTGAGTGGATGAGTAGTTGTGAGTGGATGAGTAGAGTAGTTGTGAGTGGATGAGTAGAGTAGTTGTGAGTGGATGAGTAGTTGTGAGTGGATGAGTAGTTGTGAGTGGATGAGTAGAGCAGTTGTGAGTGGATGAGTAGAGTAGTTGTGAGTGGATGAGTAGTTGTGAGTGGATGAGTAGAGTAGTTGTGAGTGGATGAGTAGAGTAGTTGTGAGTGGATGAGTAGTTGTGAGTGGATGAGTAGAGCAGTTGTGAGTGGATGAGTAGTTGTGAGTGGATGAGTAGAGTAGTTGTGAGTGGATGAGTAGAGTAGTTGTGAGTGGATGAGTAGTTGTGAGTGGATGAGTAGAGTAGTTGTGAGTGGATGAGTAGAGTAGTTGTGAGTGGATGAGTAGAGTAGTTGTGAGTGGATGAGTAGTTGTGAGTGGATGAGTAGTTGTGAGTGGATGAGTAGTTGTGAGTGGATGAGTAGAGTAGTTGTGAGTGGATGAGTAGAGTAGTTGTGAGTGGATGAGTAGAGTAGTTGTGAGTGGATGAGTAGTTGTGAGTGGATGAGTAGAGTAGTTGTGAGTGGATGAGTAGAGTAGTTGTGAGTGGATGAGTAGTTGTGAGTGGATGAGTAGTTGTGAGTGGATGAGTAGTTGTGAGTGGATGAGTAGAGTAGTTGTGAGTGGATGAGTAGTTGTGAGTGGATGAGTAGTTGTGAGTGGATGAGTAGTTGTGAGTGGATGAGTAGTTGTGAGTGGATGAGTAGAGCAGTTGTGAGTGGATGAGTAGTTGTGAGTGGATGAGTAGTTGTGAGTGGATGAGTAGAGTAGTTGTGAGTGGATGAGTAGTTGTGAGTGGATGAGTAGTTGTGAGTGGATGAGTAGAGTAGTTGTGAGTGGATGAGTAGTTGTGAGTGGATGAGTAGAGTAGTTGTGAGTGGATGAGTAGAGTAGTTGTGAGTGGATGAGTAGTTGTGAGTGGATGAGTAGTTGTGAGTGGATGAGTAGTTGTGAGTGGATGAGTAGAGCAGTTGTGAGTGGATGAGTAGAGTAGTTGTGAGTGGATGAGTAGTTGTGAGTGGATGAGTAGTTGTGAGTGGATGAGTAGTTGTGAGTGGATGAGTAGAGTAGTTGTGAGTGGATGAGTAGAGTAGTTGTGAGTGGATGAGTAGTTGTGAGTGGATGAGTAGAGTAGTTGTGAGTGGATGAGTAGTTGTGAGTGGATGAGTAGTTGTGAGTGGATGAGTAGAGTAGTTGTGAGTGGAGTAGAGTAGTTGTGAGTGGATGAGTAGTTGTGAGTGGATGAGTAGAGTAGTTGTGAGTGGATGAGTAGTTGTGAGTGGATGAGTAGAGTAGTTGTGAGTGGATGAGTAGTTGTGAGTGGAGTAGTTGTGAGTGGATGAGTAGTTGTGAGTGGATGAGTAGTTGTGAGTGGATGAGTAGTTGTGAGTGGATGAGTAGTTGTGAGTGGATGAGTAGAGT
>NW_026733644.1:0-15000 GCF_028476545.2 Physella acuta
GACTTTAATTTTCTTTATATAATTTTATAAAATGAAAAACGTTCTAAATCAGGTATTGAATCCTAACACATTGGCTGTGAGCTGTTGCTGCCCTGTACTCCACAGGGAGGGACGAGGATCAAGTAAGTAAGTGTGTACAGGCTTGCGTTCGTGTGTACAGGCTAGCGTTCGTGTGTACAGGCTAGCGTTCGTGTGTACAGTCTAGCGTTCGTGTGTACAGGCTAGCGTTCGTGTGTACAGGCTAGCGTTCGTGTGTACAGTCTAGCGTTCGTGTGTACAGGCTAGCGTTCGTGTGTACAGTCTAGCTTTCGTGTGTACAGGCTAGCGTTCGTGTGTACAGGCTAGCGTTCGTGTGTACAGGCTAGCGTTCGGGTCCATTGACGTCGCCACTTGTTTGACTACTGAACACTTCCCGCAGTATGTCATTTTCTTTCTGCTATCGACGGTAGGAACTTATTCCCCTTTTTGCCCATGATGAATCATCACGTTTTCTGCAATAAAATGCTCTCCCACCCCTCTCCCTGCCACCCCCCCTCCCCAGAGTAACCCGCGCCGCTGTAAAGTGGGCGTACCATTAGTACCGACTAAACTAGGTTAAAAGATCAACAACTTACTGTAGACTAGTATTTTTAATGTATGCAAACAACCTATTTTCAACATCTGGTATTTGATTAAATGCAAACAGATCATTTGCGTTGTAAAAATTTCATTATGGTAATTAGGATGTCTATAGGTTATAAGAAAAAGGCTGCGATTTTCCAGTGATATTTTGACAAGTCTGTATATAAGTTGGATTGTTTTTACATAACTGTATTATTTGTAAACAGTATTCACAATTGTGGAAGGGTAAATTTACTATACGTTGGTGAAAGTGATCTTTAATTTTACTTTAAGTTTAAAATTTATTACGGTAAGTAATAAATAAATGTTTTGATTGACTGAATAATACGTTTTATTTATTTGTTAACCTGTTTATGGAACAATATCACTGTACTTTTTTCTAGAATTAAAAAAATTTAATCTTCAAAATTCTAACAGACTGTAACAAGCATCAACCCTATAATATCCCAAATAGTGGTGCTGATCTCAATCTTCTTTTATGTCTTGACCAAATTATCATGTACGACAACTCAAACGCTAGTTTTCAGTAGAGTTGTCCTCACCCTGTCCTGTTTCTCAAACAGTGTTTCTTCCAGACTTTTTTCTCCGGGGGGCACTTGAACTTTCCGGGGGGGGGGGGGGCGGTAAACTTTCTTCGGGGGGGGGGGGGGGGGCGGACCCTGTTAAAAGTATATATTTTCTTTATAAATTATATAAATTTCATTTCGTTCGGGAGGGGGGGGGGGGGGGGGGGGGGGCGGTAAAAATGTTCTTTGCCCCCCCCCCCCCGAAGAGATGCCTGGAAGAAACTCTGTTCTCAAATCTTACTTAAATTGAGTGTCATGCAGTTTTAAAATCTATCCAATCACATTACCTGGATAAAATACTGCACCCTTCGAATAATGACAAAAAATTATTGTATGTATTTAGGGTCCAGATCTAACCAAATGTCTGTGTCAATCTTTGATGATCTCGTTATTTTGTCTGTTGAAGACAGCTGCAGAAACAATGGGAAACAACAGAAGTGTACATGAAGAACCGTTGACACAAACACAGTACACACACCTGGACGAGAAGAGGAGGTAACCCTGATTGAAATTAGCCAATCTATATATATAATTATTTTTCTGGGAGACGCTAGAAAACAAGCTGTAAGCGCGCTCCCTACCACCCCCACCCCTACATGGTCTGGTGAGCTGTGATTCACGCTAAATGTTTACCAGCAGAGCCGGGTTTAGTGACGACTATTAGGGGCAGATAATTTAGTTTGAACCGACTTTAAACGTAGGGGGGAGGGGGTAACTAAGTGGAGTTTACTTTAACGGAGGGGGGGGGGGGGGAGGAGGGGGGTATCGTCCTAAACGAGCTGCTTATAGTGTTTTAAAGAAATATTTTCAGTGGCAGCGTTGGTACTGTCGAATTCACAAAATAATGAATTACTGAAAAGTAGAAAAAAATAAACCGGGAATGATCTCCCCTAAACTTTCTCGAATATTTTTATATAAAATAACAGGGGATGGGAACTCGGGCTATAGACATGATTTTTAATCCATTTTAAATACTTAAAGTTTTAAAAATAGAATAAAATCTCGTAGACAAATTAATTGCACACCAATTGAACGCGAAATAAAAAAGCGCATAATAGTGCGCAATATTATTAGTACTTTTAAAATTTACATCAGTTTTTTGAGAAATCGGAAGTAGCGTAAATTACTACTTCCGGTCAACGGAAATTACTCAAAATTAAACAGAAGGTAGAGAATTTGATCTTTTACTTACATGTGAAATTTCATGTATATATCTGAAATAGTACTCAAGTTATAGGCTTTTGAAAAATTCAAAGTAGAAAAGTACCACTTCCGGTTGTCGGAAATCGCTCAAAAGTTTATACGGATCAACGATTTTGATATAATACTTATATATGAAATTTCATCAACCTAGCTGTAACGGTACTCAAGTTATCGTGTTTACACACGGACACACAGACACACAGACACACAGACACACACACAGACATACGGACAAGATTGCAAAATTATGTTTTTCCGTATCAGTGAGGTGTAAAACGTCGAGATTTGTAAAAATCTCGATTTTTTTTTTTGCACGATTACAATACTTTCTCTATACTACGTATATACGAGAAAGTAAAAAACAACTAAATAGCGGCGTATGATATGCCGCGGGTCGGCTCGTTAATTATATTTTAATGAGTTCACCAAAGCCACATTGAGCTAATTGAAACCTGATCTAACCAATCATGTCGTAGTTGTGAAACAAAATAAAAACATCTCTAAACGTGTAGTTTATCTGCCACTAGTACGACCCTCTTGATAAAATCAACAAACGGGTGCGCGGACCTTTGACCACAGGTGCTTTGACCATAGGGGGTTTGACCATAGGGGGTTTGACCACAGCGGAGCTTTGACCATAGGGGCTTTGATCATAGGGGGTTTGACCACAGCGGGCCTTTGACCATAGCGGTGCTTTGACCATAGGGGGTTGATCATAGGGGGTTTGACCATAGGGGGTTTGACCACATGTGTTTTCTCAGCATAGGGTCTTTGATCACCGGTGGTCTTTCAACTGGTGTTTGATCGCAAGCGCTGTGTCCGGCTTTGATCATAAGTGTGATACAATTAACACGATTGTATACATGTTTCCTGAAAGTACGTTAATAGAAATTAACATGTATTTTAAAAAAGCCAAGAACTATATTTTAGTCTCCACATAAAGGCTGGTGCTAGGCCTCATAGATTTATTTTAAATATAAATGAAATACAAATAATGCGACAAGTAAAATTGTCTTTTGCCGTGTGCAGTCTATCTGTAGGAAACGTCACATTGTTGGGTGACTACATTGGAGGAGAGACTGAAGACTGTAATGCCATCCTTCACAAATGTTATTTGTTCGTGCTACACCATCGCCAATCGTGTGCATTTGATTCCAAGTTTCAACTGGAAACAAAGCAAGCTTGTACTTTTCGCCACGACCACGGATGCGACGACCTCGGACACAGCGCTTGTGATCAAACACCAGTTGATAGACCACCTGTGATCAAAGACCCTCTGCTGAGAAAACACCTGTGGTCAAACCGCCTATGGTCAAACCCCCTATGATCAAACCCCCTATGGTCAAAGCACCGCTATGGTCAAAGCCCCGCTGTGGTCAAACCCCCTATGGTCAAAGCCCCTATGATCAAAGCTCCGCTGTGGTCAAACCCCCTATGGTCAAACCCCCTATGGTCAAAGCCCCTATGGTCAAACCCCCTATGGTCAAACCCCCTATTGTCAAAGCACCTATGGTCAAAGCTCCGCTGTGGTCAAACCCCCTATGGTCAAAGCACCTATGATCAAAGCTCCGCTGTGGTCAAACCCCCTATGGTCTAACCCCCTATGGTCAAAGCACCTGTGGTCAAAGGTCCTAGGACCAACAAACGGAATGATCAATACAAGACTGGACGTCATAAGGTCACACGGTACGGCTGACGACATAAGGTCACACGGTACGGCTAACGAACAAGCCTATTATCTCCAGGTATCTGGCGATGCTGAAGGAGAGAGAGGACCTGGTCTGGGAGCAGTCTCAAGATGACGTCACTGACACCGAATTCATTGAAGTCACAGGTTAACTGTAGCGCTAAAACATCAACGTTTTAGATTAAGTTTTTGATTAAGTATTTAGATTAAGTTTTTAGTAAAATTAGAAAATTTTAAAATATTAAAAAAAAAAATTGAAAATGTTTATTGTCAAGTGTAATATCACATACACTATCGTGTATTTTGTTATAGAGTCCCCACCGAAATACGCGGAAATTCTTCCCGAAGACTTCCTGTTTCCGTTCGAGAATTTGATCTTTGAGGGAGGTGGCAACAAGGGACTCGCCTATGTAGGTGGTATAAAGGTGAGGATAGTTGTCCCTCTGGCAAAAGTCTATGTGGTCATTTATCCCACTTATGAAAACGTTCTTTCTGGTTTTTGTTCAAACCTTACAAACTTCTGTTTGGGCATGTTTTCTATTTGTGAAAACGTTCGTTCGGGCATTTTCCCCAAACAGTACAAATGTCCATTCGGGCATTTGTTCAATAAATGCAAACGTCCATTCGTGCAAGTATCATTAGAGCATTACTCGTAGAACCCATTAGAGAGTTGCTGATATGATGTTGTGAAACTGTGGAGTGCAGAGTTAAATTAAAAACAGCTACTTGTTTAGGATTGACATGCATTTATTTGATTGATAATTGATTACTTACGAAAGTTCTTGAACTTTGTACGTGTGTTTCAGTACTTTGAGGAAATAGGAATGATGCCAGGAATTCGAAGGTTTGGTGGAAGTAGTGCAGGGGCAATAACCGCAACACTGGTAGCCCTGGGTTACAGTTCCTGCGATATAGAAGTTTTCATGTCGGATGATCTTGAGGAGATATTTTTAGGTGAGTTCCTGACGTCTTGTAGGACTTTAAGGTCCTGTGTCTGACGTCATTGCGCCTAGCTAGACCATTGACGAGAAGTTGTAGATTGCAGAAGGAACTTATTTAGCCAAAGTTAAATTTCTAAACAAATGTGTATTTTGCTGGTCAAACTACCACTAACGTGACATGTTCTGGTGTCGTGTCCACCCTTAGACCACTCCTGCGGGTACTTCAGCCTTCTGCCCAACCTCCTGAGCAAGTTTGGCTGGAATCCTGGCGACAGATTTTCTGATTGGTGCGGTGAAATGATCAAAGAAAAGTCTTCGACAGCGAACCCCGACATGACCTTCTATGATGTAAGAAAAGTTTTCGTTGTTTAGAGAAACCTTCTTTGCTGTTAGTTGTTTTACGTTTAGTTTAGCTCTGCTTAACACCCTCTAGCCCCCACTAACCCCCTTTAATCCCCTCTAACCCCCTCTAACCCCCCTCTTACCCCATCTAACCCCCTCTAACCGCATCTAACCCCACTTACCCCCTCTAACCACTCTAACCCCCACTAACCCCCTCTAACCCCCTATAACCCCCTTAACCATCTCTACAGTTGTGCAAGGTATGTAGGCTGTTGCTTTGTTTTGTTCGTACCAATCCAACCCCTCTTAACCCTAACCCAACCCATCGTAACCCTAACCCAACCCATCTTAACCCTACCCTACCCATGTCTACATTTGTACAGAGAACGTAGAGTGGAGCTGTGTATTGTGGTCACTTAGTCTAATCAACCTTGACCCTAACCCAACCCATCTTAACCCAACCCATGTCTACAGTTGTACAGAGAACGTAGAGTGGAGCTGTGTATTGTGGTCACTTAGTCTAATCAACCTTGACCCTAACCCAACCCATGTTAACCCAACCCATGTCTACAGTTGTACAGAGAACGTAGAGTGGAGCTGTGTATTGTAGTCACCAACCTGAACCAGATGAGGAGTGAGTACTGCCACCCCAAAACTACACCGGATATGCCGATAAGGGAAGCAGTGCGCATGTCAATGGCCTTGCCAGGTCGGTTAAGGTTTTTATAAGAGAAAAAAAGAGAAATAACAAGGATATATATATATATATATATATATATATATATATATATATATATATATATATATATATATATATATATATATATATATATATAAACAAACGCGTTTCATCAATCAAGAGCTAAAACTAAATAGAGTAAATATAAAATAAATTGGTAAATCGAGACCCTCCTCGGAAAAACGCAACATGCTCAAATAAATTAAATTTAAAAAAAAAACAACCTTGTAATAAAAAGGTTTAAAAAAGTTTTAAAAATAAAATATAAAAAATTAACAGAAATTTGATATGAAAGAATTCGACGCTAAAATATTTAGCGTTTTTTATTAAAGATTATACATATTTGCTGTATTAGCATTAAGTGAAAGCCGAGTTAAAACGTTAATCACAAACAAACAAACAAACAAACAAAACATACAAGCTTATAAAATTATTTTAACATTTTTACTTAAAGCAAGTTTTTTTTCATAAAATGTCACGAGAATCGTAAATGAATGGTAAAAGTACAGATTAAAAGTAGAATTATATCCTGATCAGATTAATAAACTCACTAAATACCCTAATTTAAAGGAACGAAAATTAATTGCAATCGCAAATTAAGTTTTGGATATTTTTTCTTTGTAAAAATTTAATTGCTTTATTTGATTTTTGTTTTTTTGTTTCATGCAACCTTAAAGGTTTATTTACTGCCCGTTTCTATGACAACCACGGTCGAACGGACACGTATGTTGATGGTGGTCTCCTGTGTAACTACCCGATACACTGTTTTGATGGTCAGTTGTGTTACCTTCGTGTATCTCGTCCATACGTTAGACATAGAGATTTGTTTTTAGTTCAGTCTCTTGAAGATACTATTTCAATGATTAGTTTGTTTATATTATTACAAGCTTTTATTTAACTTGCTTCCTCTGAATCTCTATCGTCATGAATCGAAACTGGTGAGCAAAATTTAGATCATTTCTAACTGACCAATTTCTTAAAAACTTGACACCTGGTTCAAGATCCAATGACGATACATCACGCATCTAAAAAATACCCATTAGCTAAGAAATTGCATCAGTCATATGGCGTTAATAAAACGTCTAATAATAATTTTTAACATGTTAAAGAATCAATCCAGTCGAGTTTCGTCAGTTTTAGTATGACGCAATCTTTTTTTTTTTTACATGATCCAATCAGAAATTAAGATCCGCGTCTCAAAATACACCATTAGTGATGATACATGTGTTTCAATTCAAATGTACATGGAATTTCATCATATTTTCATTTTAATAGGATTTATACGTTTAAATAAAAACGCAAATTGAATGTTACCATGACTTATTTCTTTAAATTTCTTAATTCTGAGACCCCAGCAACGCGGAATAATAATGCACCAGCATATAAATAACTTTAAAGAAAAACGTGGGTTGTTTTAAATTTTTGTAAAAGTATTAAATACTTAACTTAGTGATGTGTGGTTGAATAATTAATCTATTTACAAATGCATTTTTTTATTTATTCAAGGGAAACAACCAAATTGGTTCCTACTACCGCCGCTGAGCACTCAATTTCTTCCATTCTCCTTCACCTACCCTGCAATACACTCCAACATGCTTTTATCCCATACTAAACTACAATCCTGTCATTTACCCCAGGCTGGTACCTATCAATGGCTAAAGAAGATTCGTTCCTGCAGCGTGTGAAATCTCTGCAAGAGTTACCGTACTTGAAGGCTCAGTTCTTTCAACCACCAAGTAACAAAACAGTGGGGTTTCTTGTGGTAGGTAGATGTACAGCGGGGTTTCTTGTGGTAGGTAGATGTTAAACCACCCAGTTAAATACAGTGGGATTTCTTGTGGTACGTAGATGTACAGTGGGGTGTCTTGTGGTAGGTAGATGTACAGTGGGGTTTCTTGTGGTAGGTAAATGTTACATTTAAACCAGCCAATTACAGTGGGGTGTCTTGTGGTAGGTAGATGTACAGTGGGGTTTCTTGTGGTAGGTAGATGTACAGTGGGGTTTCTTGTGGTAGGTAGATGTTCTTGTGGTAGGTAGATGTACAGTGGGGTGTCTTGTGGTAGGTAGATGTACAGTGGGGTTTCTTGTGGTAGGTAGATGTACAGTGGGGTTTCTTGTGGTAGGTAAATGTTACATTTAAACCAGCCAATTACAGTGGGGTGTCTTGTGGTAGGTAGATGTACAGTGGAGTTTCTTGTGGTAGGTAGATGTACAGTGGGGTGTCTTGTGGTAGGTAGATGTACAGTGGGGTTTCTTGTGGTAGGTAGATGTACAGTGGGGTTTCTTGTGGTAGGTAGATGTACAGTGGGGTGTCTTGTGGTAGGTGGATGTACAGTGGAGTTTCTTGTGGTAGGTAGATGTACAGTGGGGTTTCTTGTGGTAGGTAAATGTTACATTTAAACCAGCCAATTACAGTGGGGTGTCTTGTGGTAGGTAGATGTTCTTGTGGTAGGTAGATGTACAGTGGGGTGTCTTGTGGTAGGTAGATGTTCTTGTGGTAGGTAGATGTACAGTGGGGTTTCTTGTGGTAGGTAGATGTACAGTGGGGTTTCTTGTGGTAGGTAGATGTACAGTGGAGTTTCTTGTGGTAGGTAGATGTACAGTGGGGTTTCTTGTGGTAGGTAGATGTACAGTGGGGTTTCTTGTGGTAGGTAGATGTACAGTGGGGTTTCTTGTGGTAGGTAGATGTACAGTGGGGTTTCTTGTGGTAGGTAAATGTTACATTTAAACCAGCCAATTACAGTGGGGTGTCTTGTGGTAGGTAGATGTACAGTGGAGTTTCTTGTGGTAGGTAGATGTACAGTGGGGTGTCTTGTGGTAGGTAGATGTACAGTGGGGTTTCTTGTGGTAGGTAGATGTACAGTGGGGTTTCTTGTGGTAGGTAGATGTACAGTGGGGTGTCTTGTGGTAGGTGGATGTACAGTGGAGTTTCTTGTGGTAGGTAGATGTACAGTGGGGTTTCTTGTGGTAGGTAAATGTTACATTTAAACCAGCCAATTACAGTGGGGTGTCTTGTGGTAGGTAGATGTTCTTGTGGTAGGTAGATGTACAGTGGGGTGTCTTGTGGTAGGTAGATGTTCTTGTGGTAGGTAGATGTACAGTGGGGTTTCTTGTGGTAGGTAGATGTACAGTGGGGTTTCTTGTGGTAGGTAGATGTACAGTGGAGTTTCTTGTGGTAGGTAGATGTACAGTGGGGTTTCTTGTGGTAGGTAGATGTACAGTGGGGTTTCTTGTGGTAGGTAGATGTACAGTGGGGTTTCTTGTGGTAGGTAGATGTACAGTGGGGTTTCTTGTGGTAGGTAGATGTACAGTGGGGTTTCTTGTGGTAGGTAGATGTACATTGGGGTTTCTTGTGGTAGGTAGATGTTACATTTAAACCAGCCAAATACAGTGGGATTTCTTATGGTATGTAGATGTTACATTTAAACCAGCCAGTTAAATGTAGTGGGATTTCTTGTGATTTTTCTTTAAAACCACTTAATTACAAAACACTGATATTCGTGTAATATTAGATTTTAATAATAATTATTATTGATATTAGTATGTTAATTTATTCCAGTTTGGTGAGTAAAGTGTGATGTTTTTCCCAGTTTGATGTAAAATGTGATGTTTGTCCCAATTTGATGAGTAACATGTGATGTTTGTCCCAATTTGATAAGTAAAGTTAATGTTTTTCCCAATTTGAAGAGTAAAATGTGATGTTTTTCCTAGTTTGATGAGCAAAATGTAAACTTTTTTTTTGGATTTTGGACCCCCCCCCCCCCCCCCCGGTCCACAAAAATCCACTTTTTTTCCTTATAAAAGTCCATATGCGTCCACAAAAGTCAGTTTTTTTTTCGGACCCCCCTCCCCCCCCCCCCCCCGCGTGTGGACGTCATAAATGGATGACCTCTAATGTTTGTTTGATAAGTAAAGTTTGATGTTTTTCCTTGTTTGGTGAGTAACATATGATGTTTTCTCAGTTTGATATGTAAACTGTGATGTTTTTCCCAACTTGATGAGTAAAATGTGATGTTTCCCCAGTATGATGAGTAAAATGTCATGTTTTTCCCAGTATGATGACATCGAGATGGAGGTCATGCGGTACAGACTAGAAAACAGAAACGGCTGTAACGAACCAGCAACTCCAAGTAAACAAACCAAATTGTTTAAGTGAGTTCTTTCCCCTCCTAGACAATGATAACTTATCTTTCTTGTTGTTCGTATAGTCATGTATTGTGGCTTAAATCGCTAGCTATTTCACCTTTTAAAAACAGGGTATTATCCTTTAGTTTTCTGTCGTATGTGCAAATTCAGGGCTTTAAGTAAGTTTAAATCTATTTATGATTAAAATAATATTGTATTTTAAAAATTTAAGTTTCATTTTTATTGAGTGTTTAAATCAACTTTTGTTTCTCCCTCATCTTATACTTGTCTTTCTAAGTGTTTGTCTTGTAGACTTACTTGGCGCCGCTGTTATCCTTCTGCTTTACTACCCCCCCCCCCTGCATCCTCTGCTTTATTCCCCCCCCCCCTCCCCTGCACTAAGCCATCATCTGCTTTATTCCCCCTCCTTTCTTGCACAGCCATTCTCTGCTTTACCCCCCCCCCCCCCTGCACTCAGCCATACTCTGCTTTACCCCAACCCCACCCACCCTACACTCAACCATCCATAGGTCCTCTACTAATGTCGAACCCTGGCGTTGTTTTCTGTCTTATTTACATCAGCCTTGTAATTTTCCTTATGAGAAAATTTTAACTAGACCTAACTCTCGTGTGCCATGTCCATCCCAGTTGAATCTTTGTTTAGACTCATGTTTTGGTTCAATGCGAACATTCTCTTCTAGGCCGTCTGTGTGGGATTATCAATTGGTTCCTTATTTACCACTTGTACAGTGGCAACACAGGTCGTATTTTATAGAGCTGTGTTTTCTTAGCATCAACCACATTTACATGTGATTTCATAAGTTGTGTTTTATTAGCTACAACCACATTTACATGTATTTTCACAAGCTGTGTTTTCTTAGCACCAACCACATTTACAAGTGATTTCACAAGTTGTGTTTTCTTAGCACCAACCACATTTAAATGTGATTTCACAACTCACACAAAAACAAGTCAATGTGTTTTACCCAGACTGAAGCAGAAGAAGAAAACTGCCAAAGGAAAAGCTGACCGTGAACACAGACGAATCGTCAAGGCTGTGGAGAATTTCATGAAGGTCAGGGCGTGATGGGACAATGTGTGGTTTCAATTTCAGCTTTCATGATTAGAAATTATTTTTGTTTAGTTTAAGGTTTGTTTTTATGGTTATGAGTTTACTTTGTCTTGAAGGAAATAGTTCAACATATTGTTAATGTAAGATGTGAAGTTAAGGTGGCTCTATAAAGTCCTATTTTGTGCATTTACAAGAACCTACTACCTAAGCCTACACTCACAAAGCTATTTGTATTAGAATATTACTTTTATAGCGCCATTCGCTTTAATCAGTAGTACCATCAGCTTTAAACACAAACCCTAAACTTCATCATTACCACTACAGGCCCTAAACAAGCACAATTTAGACGACAATGAATTTATTGATAAACACGAACTACAGGATGCACTTGAAGACGTAAGGAATTCTTTTATATTTTAATTAAATTTTAAAAATTGTTTGTTTTATTAGTAACTTTATAGCAACACATAGTGGCGATGTAGAGACATTGAAGTTCAGGAATTTCTTGAGAGAGCAATAGTAACTTTTTGTTGACTAATGACTAATACGGTCCAGCTAACGTGGTGTACGTACCTTTTTTTAAATGTAAGTCTAATTAAAGAGACTCGGCAGGTTATTTGCTGTTGTTTTTTGTTTCCAGAGAGACGTGTTTTCTGAAGATGACGTCAGACTTTTGTTCGGAGAAACGTCGGGAGTGGATGCGGCGTTTAAAATTTTAGACAAAGATGGGAACGGTCAGGTAGGTAATTAGACGTAACGGTCAGATAGGTAACTGGACGGGACGGTCAGGTAGGTAATTGGTTGTTTTTCTTTAGAATTTTTGTACTGAACGATATAGGTGTTTTAGACGTGTTCAACCATTGTTCATTTTGTTCAGAAATTTAAATTTGTTTTGTTTTAGATACAGTTTCGAGAGCTGGTCCTTTTTATCGAAGAACAAGGAATCAGGTTACAGGTAGAATATTTTTGTTCCGTCCATTTTGTATGTTTTGATGTATTATTTTTAAATTATCTTTAGCATAGGTTATGGTGGCCGTATATATATATATATATATATATATATATATATATATATATATATATATATATATATATATAACATAATTATTTGTTTTTAGATAAAAAATAAAACATTTCAAATCATTTAGGTCCACGTACAAAGTGTTTTGCAGATTTTATATTTTTATTATCATAATTTCAAAGCAAACTTTATAAATAAACAACACCATATTCCCACATCCATACTCCTTAAAAAAATCTTATAAAAATTCCAGACGAGGTTCCAGGGATTCGGAAGAAGAGACGTCCAGAATTTGGGCGATTTTTTATCCGCTCTGATGGACACGATGTTGACCAACCTCAAATATGTCTTTGTTAAGGTCAGATGTTGACTTTTTATTTGTTAATGTGATATGTAGCCTCTTGTGTTGGTTAATGGGATATGTAGCCTCTTGTGTTGGTTAATGTGAGGTATAGACATAAGCACTGGTTAATTTTAAGTGTAGCCCTTGTGTTGGTTAATGTGAGGTATAGACATAAGCACTGGTTAATTTTAAGTGTAGCCGTTGTGTTGGTTAATGTGAGGTATAGACATAAGCACTGGTTAATTTTAAGTGTAGCCCTTGTGTTGGTTAATGTGAGGTATAGACATAAGCACTGATTAATTTTAAGTGTAGCCCTTGTATTGGTTAATGTGAGGTATAGACATAAGCACTGGTTAATTTTAAGTGTAGCTTTAGTATAGGTTAAGGTAAAATGTAGCCCTTGTATTGGTTAAGGTCAGACATAGCCTGTTGTTTGTAGTAGATGAAGAGTAGATTTAGTTGGATGTAACGAGTGCTCTTCTGCCATTTCTTGGAAGGCTTTCTTATGTTCTTCGTTGTTGATGAAAGAAAGAGTATAAATTATGTCATCAATCTGATTCTCAAAACTTTCGTTTAATTTCGATAATTAACGCATCTAATTCTCAAAATGTTTATATGTTTTGTCCAAGTCATAAATCTAATTTGAAAAACGAAATTTTACGAACACGTTTGGCATATTTCAACACTTACAGGAATCTGATGACTTCAGGACAGTGGGCATCAACACAGGGCATATCGGAACTACGGATTATGCCCTGGAAGAGGCAGATAAAGAGTTCCTGATTCAGGTATGAAAGTGTTTACAGAATGTTGTATACACTTGATAATGTCACTACAGTTCCACTCTTAAGACATACAAAGGCTGGCACTAATTATATGAACTTAATTATTCGCTTGACATCGTAAACTATTTCAGGGCTCAAGGAATACACATTTTAATAACTTGACTACTTCATATTATGTTATTGAGATTCGGTGTAACACAAAATATCTAAATAGGAAAAAAACAACGCGTGTAGTGAGTGCTGATCAAAATAGTTGCTCGAGAACAAGATTTTATTTATTTTTAGATCCGTTTTGACAAATCCTTTAAACTAATAATAGGTGCTAGGAAAACGCCGGTGTTTTTGATTAATCTGTTCTACTATACTTCGAGGTGACGTCTAGGGCACACTCAAGAGTTGCTAGTGTATCGAACTATTGATTAGAGAGATTGTAAATGTATTGTTTTGTCTCTTGTTGACAGAGGGGCTACAACGCTACCAGAGCGTTCTTGAAGTATTACGTGGCTAAAGGCAGGGAGTGCCAGAGGAAAACCACAGGCCATCTTCTCAATGGGGGCCCTAACACAGACGTTACAGATGGGGGCCTAGTGCTAGATACTGCTAGTGGGGGCCCTGCTAAAGACAACACTTCTAATGGGGCCTCACGATAGACAATGCTAGTGGGGGGGGGGGGACCTGTAAAAGACATCGTTAGATTTGTGTACCCCACTAGACAGATGGCCCAGTGGGACTCTACATTGGATAGTGTTGTCAGTGGGGGATCCCACGTGACAGGAATATCATTCTGACATGTCAGTGTTACTGTCAGTCAGCTGACGTCCCATGAGGTAACAGAACGACACTTGTAACTCTCATATCTCAGTTGTAAATATATTGGGCACACTTGAAAGCTACAGGAACGTGTCTTATTGGCAAGTGTGTCAGATCATTTTTTTTCCGATTTTTAATTTCTTTTTAAAATCTCGCTTTTTAAAATGTTTAAATTTTAAAAATTTATTTTAAATATTTATTTCATAAAACTAATATAAATTATTGCATTAAGGAAAATAACCCATAGATTTTTGTTTTCTGTGTAATCTAGAATAGGTTTGAAAAGCTGATTCCATATGGACATGGTTCGAAATTTTTTTTACCAGAAAGCATATTTTAAAACTAAAATTGGATACTTTACAACATGTGTGTAAAAAGTACAAAATTACTTCCGGTTTTATTATGGCTAGAAATAATAATAAAAAAAAATTACTACTAATGTAATAGTAATTTAGCAAACACTTTTATTTTTTATTTGGATTATTAGAATCAAGGTGTGGTGGTGATAGGGGATGTTATTTTATTTAATATAAATAAACTACTAAGCTATAAAACCATTGAACGCTATTGTGTATTTTATCATTGAAAACAATTGTTGCGACTTTCATTGTTTTGCTTTCCCTGGCCATTCCGGTTGATTTCAAGGAGGGGTTGAGGTCGGTTTTTTAAATACTTGAATTATTTACAATAATTCAAAACACCTTTTCAACGGCTTATATTCAATACAAAAATATGAAAATGATAA
>NW_026733644.1:20000-120000 GCF_028476545.2 Physella acuta
GTGGAAACTTGAGAGATTTATTGTTTGATAAAAGAACTTCGTTATTTTCTTAAAGTGAGTCAAGTCGACCGTGTGGAAACTTGAGAGATTTATTGTTTGATAAAAGAACTTCATTATGTTCTAAAAGTGAGTCAAGTAGACCGTGTTGTATGGAAACTTGAGAGATTTATCCTGCAGATATGGGAGTGTGTTGATAGTTTGTGTGTGTGTGTGTGGGGGGGGGGCGAGAAACAGTTTACCTACAATAACAGTGTAATGCCTACTACAACAGTGTAACACCTAGAACAACAGTGTAACACCTACTACAACAGTGTAACACCTACAACAACAGTGTAACACCTACAACAACAGTGTAACACCTACAACAACAGTGTAACACCTACAACAACAGTGTAACATCCTACAATAGTGTAACACCCACAACAACAGTGTAACACCTACAACAGTGTAACACCTACAACAACTGTGTAACACCTACAACAACAGTGTAACACATACAACAACAGTGTAACACATACAACAACTGTGTAACACCTACAACAACAGTGTAACACCTACAATAGTGTAACACATACAACAACAGTGTAACACCTACAATAGTGTAACACATACAATAGTGTAACACCTACAACAACTGTGTAACACCTACAACAACAGTGTAACACATACAACAACAGTGTAACACATACAACAACTGTGTAACACCTACAACAACAGTGTAACACCTACAATAGTGTAACACCTACAACAACAGTGTAACACCTACAACAGTGTAACACCTACAAAAACAGTGTAACACCTACAACAACAGTGTAACACCTACAATAGTGTAACACTTACAACAACAGTGTGACACTTACAACGACAGTGTAACACCTACAATAGTGTAACACTTACAACAACAGTGTGACACTTACAACAACGACAGTGTAGCACCTACAATAGTGTAACACGTTCAACAACAGTGTAACACTTACAACGACAGTGTGACACCTACAATAGGGTGCCATTTATAACAACAGTGTTACAACTACAACAATAGTGTTACATATACAAGAACATAGCTAAACCTACAAAAACAACAAAAGTGTAACACCCACAACAGTGTAACACCTACAACAACAGAGCTATACCTACTCCACCTGAAACCCACCACGGCACGGGTCTGTGTTTTTGTTCAGTGAAGCGTGACGCTGAAAATATTTACGCTGATCGCGCTAGTAGGAAAAAAAGAAGAAGGGGGGAACTATATACGGCAGAGCTAAACGTGCGCCATAAGATATTGCGAGAAGGGGCATTTAGGGGACCTAAATACGATCATGATTAAAATTCAAAATTATATGCGGACTTTAATTTTCGTTATATAATTTCACCAACTGAAAAACATTGTAAATCAGTTCTTAAATCCTAACACATTGGTTGTGTACTGTTGCTGCCCTGTACTCCACAGGGAGTGACGAGGATCAAGTGTGTACAGGCTAGCGTTCGTGTGTACAGTCTAGCGTTCGTGTGTACAGTCTAGCGTTCGTGTGTACAGTCTAGCGTTCGTGTGTACAGGCTAGCGTTCGTGTGTACAGTCTAGCGTTCGTGTGTACAGGCTAGCGTTCGTGTGTACAGGCTAGCGTTCGTGTGTACAGTCTAGCGTTCGGGTCCATTGACGTCGCCACTTGACTACTGAACACTTCCCACCGTATGTCATTTTTAACACGTTTTTAACACGTTTTTAAAACGTTTTTCTTAACTCAGCTTCGCGTTTGTTTGTTTGTTTGGATGTTTGTTGTTAAAATTGACATCGAAAATTAGCCCACATCTGATTGCTCTAGAGACCTGAAATTTGGCATGCATGCTACTTTCGCCTAACAATTTCAGATGCAATAATAAAAACTAGCAATTAGTGACCGTAATTAGCTTAATTTAATTACGCCCCAAGGACCATAAAATTGAGGACATGATTTCTAAAGATACCGACAAGACTTTAGGCCTATTGACACAGTTACTTCGGCCCCAATCGATGTGAGCGCGCTGGCCGTGATCGTATAGTGGTTAGTACTTCGCGTTGTGGCCGCGACAACCCAGGTTCGAATCCTGGTCGCTCAAGATTTTTAGTCCGTGTATTTATAAACACTTTTTTAAAAACCACGTTTTTCATGTGTAGCAACGGACTAAAAAGGAGAAAATAAAATACTTAAAAAAAACTTTTTAAAAAACCACGTTTTTCTTGTGGACTAAAAAGTAGAAAATAACTATTTACATACATTTGATGACAAAAAACGTGGGTCGGGCAGATGGGTCGGGAAATTTGATGGTGAACGTACCCACGTTTTTTGTCATCAAATGTATGTAAATAGTTATTTTCTACTTTTTAGTCCACAAGAAAAACGTGGTTTTTTAAAAAGTTTTTTTTAAGTATTTTTATTCTTAACTCAGCTTCGCGTTTGTTTGTTTGGTTGTTTGGATGTTTGTTGTTAAAATTGACATCGAAAATTAGCCCACTTCTGATTGCTCTAGAGACCTGAAATTTGGCATGCATGCTACTTTCGCCTAACAATTTCAGATGCAATCATAAAAACTAGCAATTAGTGACCGTAATTAGCTTAATTTAATTACGCCCCAAGGACCATAAAATTGAGGACATGATTTCTAAAGATACCGACAAGACTGGAGGCTTATTGACACAGTTACTTCGACCCCAATCGATGTGAGCGCGCTGGCCGTGATCGTATAGTGGTTAGTACTTCGCGTTGTGGCCGCGACAACCCAGGTTCGAATCCTGGTCGCTCAAGATTTTTAGTCCGTGTATTTATAAACACTTTTTTAAAAACCACGTTTTTCATGTGTAGCAACGGACTAAAAAGGAGAAAATGAAATACTTAAAAAAAACTTTAAAAAAAAACCACGTTTTTTATGTGTAGCAACGGACTAAAAAGGAGAACGGACACGGTGACACATTGTTAACGGTGACACGGTTGGTACGCTGGGCATGCTAAAATACACATAAACACGTTTTTCCTTAACTCAGCTTCGCGTTTATTTGTTTGTTTATGGGAGATTTGATCACGTGATTCGTGAGTAGATCTCCACGCCAGCAACGTAAATTACACCCTTTCTCTGTTTAAAGCGTATCGGTCGCTCAAGATTTTTTTAGTCCGTGTATTTAAAAACACTTAGTCAAGTCATACTTAATCAAGTGATTAGATAAAGTAGAAAATAAACTATATAAAAAACTTTTTAAAAACCACGTTTTTCATGTGTAGCAACGGACTAAAAAGGAGAAAATAAAATACTTAAAAAAAACTTTTTAAAAAAACACGTTTTTCTTGTGGACTAAAAAGTAGAAAATAAATTTTCATACATTTGATGACAAAAAACGTGGGTCGGGCAGATGGGTCGGGAAATTTGATGGTGAACGTACCCACGTTTTTTGTCATCAAATGTATGAAAATTTATTTTCTACTTTTTAGTCCACAAGAAAAACGTGGTTTTTTAAAAAGTTTTTTTTTAAGTATTTTACTATTAACTCAGCTTCGCGTGTGTTTGTTTGTTGTTAAAATTGACATCGAAAATTAGCCCACTTCTGATTGCTCTATAGATCTGAAATTTTGCATGCAGGCTACTTTCGCCTAACAATTTCAGATGCAATCATAAAAACTAGCAATTAGAGACCGTAATTAGCTTAATTTAATTACGCCCTAAGGACCATAAAATTGAGGACATGATTTCTAAAGATACCGACAAGACTGAAGGCCTATTGACACAGTTACTTCGGCCCCAATCGATGTGAGCGCGCTGGCCGTTATCGTATAGTGGTTAGTACTTCGCGTTGTGGCCGCGACAACCCATGTTCGAATCCTGGTCGCTCAAGATTTTTAGTTCGTGTATTTATAAACACTTAGTCAAGTCATACTTAATCAAGTCATTGGATAAAGTAGAAAATAAACTATATAAAAAACTTTTTTTAAAAACCACGTTTTTCATGTGTAGCAACGGACTAAAAAGGAGAAAATAAAATACTTAAAAAAAACTTTTAAAAAAACCACGTTTTTTTTTGTGGACTAAAAAGTAGAAAATAACTACTTACATACATTTGATGACAAAAAACGTGGGTCGGGCAGATGGGTCGGGAAATTTGATGGTGAACGTACCCACGTTTTTTGTCATCAAATGTATGTAAATAGTTATTTTCTACTTTTTAGTCCACAAGAAAAACGTGGTTTTTTAAAAAGTTTTTTTAAAGTATTTTATCTTTCTCTATCGACGGTAGGAACTTATTCCCCTTTTTGCCCATGATGAATCATCACGTTTTCTGCAATAAAATGCTCCCCCCCCTCCCCAGAGTAACCCGCGCCGCTGTAAAGTGGGCGTACCATTAGTACCGACTAAACTAGGTTAAAAGATCAACAACTTACTGTAGACTAGTATTTTTGATGTATGCAAACAACCTATTTTCAACATCTGGTATTTGATTAAATGCAAACAGATCATTTGCGTTGTAAAAGTTTCATTATGGTAATTAGGATGTCTATAGGTTATAAGAAAAAGGCTGCGATTTTCCAGTGATATTTTGACAAGTCTGTATATAAGTTGGATTGTTTTTACATAACTGTATTATTTGTCAACAGTATTCACAATTGTGGAAGGGTAAATTTACTATACGTTGGTGAAAGTGATCTATAATTTTACTTTAAGTTAAAAAATTTTTACGGTAAGTAATAAATAAATGTTTTGATTGACTGAATAATACGTTTTATTTTTTTTTGTTATCCTGTTTATGGAACAATATCACTCTATTTGTTTCTAGAATTTAAAAAAAATTAATCTTCAAAATTCAGACGAAGACTGTAACAAGCATCAACCTTATAATATCGCAAATAGTGATGCTGATCTCAATCTTCTTTAATGTCTTGACCAAATTATCATGTACGACAACTCAAACGCTAGTTTTCAGTAGAGTTGTCCTCACCCTGTCCTGTTTCTCAAACAGTGTTTCTTCCAGACTTTTTTCTCCGGAGGGCACTTGAACTTTCCGGGGGGGGGGGCGGTAGACTTTCTTCGGGGGGGGGGGGGCGGACCCTGTTAAAAGTATATATTTTCTATATAAATTATATAAATTTCATTTCGTTCGGGGGGGGGGGGGGCGGTAAAAAAAATTCTTTGCCCCCCCCCCCCCCGAAGAGATGCCTGGAAGAAACTCTGTTCTCAAATCTTACTTAAATTGAGTGTCATGCAGTTTTAAAATCTATCCAATCACATTACCTGGATAAAATGCTGCACCCTTCGAATAATGACTAAAATTTATTGTATGTATTTAGGGTCCAGATCTAACCAAATGTCTGTGTCATTCTTTGATGATCTCGTTATTTTGTCTGTTGAAGGCAGCTGCAGAAACCATGGGAAACAACAGAAGTGTACATGAAGAACCGTTGACACAAACACAGTACACACACCTGGAAGAGAAGAGGAGGTAACCCTGATTGAAATTAGCCAATATATATATATATATCAGGGGCGTAGCGAGGGGGGGGGGGCGGGGGGTGCGGACCGCATCGGGTGACACCATTAAGAGGGGTGACACCAAGGCAAAAAATAGCAAATTATATAGAGAAAAACTTGAGGGTGGGGGGTGCAAATCGAAAGTTTGAGTGGGGGGGGGGTGCAAATAAAAAACTGGGGGGGGGGTGCAAATCGAAAGTTTGAGGAGGGGGGGGGGTGCAAATCAAAAACTTGAGGGGGGTGTAAATCGAAAGTTTGAGGGGGTGGGTGCAAATCGAAAACTTGAAAGTTTGTCCCCGGGAAGGGTCTCAGCGCCTCTGGGGGGGGGGGTGACACCATTAAGTGCAGCACCGGGTGACACCCGACCTCGCTACGCCACTGATATATATATATATATATATATAATTATCTTCTGGGAGACGCTAGAAAACAAGTTGTAAACGCGCTCCCTACCACCCCCACCCCTACATGGTCTTAGTGAGCTGTGTTCACTCTAAATGTTTACAAGCAGAGCCGGGGTTAGTGACGACTATTAGGGACAGATAATTTAGTTTGAACCGATTTTAAACGTAGGGGGAGGGGGTAACTAAGTGGAGTTCACTTTAACGGAGGGGGTGGGAAGAGGGGGGTATCGTCCTAAACGAGCTACTTATAGTGTTTTCAACCAAATATTTTCAGTGGCAGCGTTGGTACTGTCGAATTCACAAAATTATGAATTACTGAAAAGTAGAAAAAACAACTAAATAGCGGCGTATGATATGCCGCGGGTCGGCTCGTTAATTATATTTTAATTAGTTCACCAAAGCCACATTGAGCTAATTGAAACCTAATCTAACCAATCAAGTCGTAGTTGTGAAATAAAATAAAAAAAAACATCTCTAAACGTGTAGTTTATCTGCCACCAGTACGACCCTCTTGATAAAATCAACAAAAGGAATGATCAATACAAGACTGGACGATATAAGGTCACACGGTACGGCTAACCAACGACGTCATAAGGTCACACGGTGCGGCTGACAACATAAGGTCTCACTGTACGGCTAATCAACAACGACATAAGGTCACACGGTACGGCTATTCAACAACGACATAAGGTCACACGGTACGGCTAACCAACAAACCTATTATCTCCAGGTATCTGGCGATGCTGAAGGAGAGAGAGGACCTGGTCTGGGAGCAGTCTCAAGATGACGTCACTGACACCGAATTCATTGAAGTCACAGGTTAACTGTAGCCCTAAAACATCAACGTTTTAGATTAAGTTTTTAGATTAAGTTTTTGATTAAGTATTTAGATAGATTAAGTTTTTTGATTAAGTTTTTAGATTTTTTAGATTAAGTTATTAGCAAAATTAGAAAATTTTAAAATATTTAAAAAAAAAAATGTTTTTATAGAGACCCCACCGAAATACGCGGAAATTCTTCCCGAAGACTTCCTGTTTCCGTTCGAGAATCTGATCTTTGAGGGAGGTGGCAACAAGGGACTCGCCTATGTAGGTGGTATAAAGGTGAGGATAGATTTCCTTCTGGCAAAAGTCTATGTGGGATATTTATCCCACTTATGAAACGTTCTTTCTGGTTTTTGTTCAAACCTTGCAAGCTTCTGTTTGGGCATGTTTTCTATTTGTGAAAACGTTCGTTCGGGCATTTTCCCCAAACAGTACAAATGTCCATTCGGGCATTTGTTCAATAAATGCAAACGTCCATTCGTGCAAGTATCATTAGAGCATTACTCGTAGAACCCATTAGAGAGTTGCTGATATGATGTTGTGAAACTGTGGGGGTGCAGAGTTAAATTAAAGACAGCTACTTGTTTAGGATTGACATGCATTTATTTGATTGATAATTGATTACTTACGAAAGTTCTTGAACTTTGTACGTGTGTTTCAGTACTTTGAGGAAATAGGAATGATGCCAGGAATTCGAAGGTTTGGTGGAAGTAGTGCAGGGGCAATAACCGCAACACTGGTAGCCCTGGGTTACAGTTCCTGCGATATAGAAGTTTTCATGTCGGATGATCTTGGGGAGATATTTTTAGGTGAGTTCGCGACGTCTTGTAGGACTTTGAGGTCCTGTGTCTGACGTCTTTGCGCCTAGCTAGACCATTGACGAGAAGTTGTAGATTGCAGAAGGAACTTGTTTAGCCAAAGTTAAATTACTATACAAATGTGTGTTTTGCTGGTCACACTACCACTAACGTGACATGTTCTGGTGTCGTGTCCACCCTTAGACCACTCCTGCGGGTACTTCAGCCTTCTGCCCAACCTCCTGAGCAAGTTTGGCTGGAATCCTGGCGACAGGTTTTCTGATTGGTGCGGTGAAATGATCAAAGAAAAGTCTTCGACAGCGAACCCCGACATGACTTTCTATGATGTAAGAAAAGTTTTCGTTGTTTAGAGAAATCTTCTTTGCTGTTATTTGTTTTACGTTTAGTTTAACTCTGCTTAACACCCTCTAGCCCCCACTAACCCCCTTTAATCCCCTCTAACCTCCTCTAACCCCATCTTGTCCCGTATCCAACTTTACGCTGTGCAAAGAACGTAGGCTGTTGCTGTGTATTGTTCTTACCAACCAAACCCATCATAACCCTAACCCAACCCATCTTAACCCAACCCATGTCTACAGTTGTACAGAGAACGTAGAGTGGAGCTGTGTATTGTGGTCACTTAGTCTAATCAACCTTGACCCTAACCCAACCCACGTTAACCCAACCCAACCCAAACCATGTCTACAGTTGTACAGGGAACGTAGAGTGGAGCTGTGTATTGTGGTCACTTAGTCTAATCAACCTTGACCCTAACCCAACCCAACCCATGTCTACAGTTGTACAGGGAACGTAGAGTTGAGCTGTGTATTGTAGTCACTTAGTCTAATCAACCTTGACCCTAACCCAACCCATCTTAACCCAACCCATATCTACAGTTGTACAGGGAACGTAGAGTGGAGCTGTGTATTGTAGTCACTTAGTCTAATCAACCTTGACCCTAACCCAACCCAACTCATGTCTACAGTTGTACAGAGAACGTAGAGTTGAGCTATGTATTGTAGTCACCAATCTGAACCAGATGAGGAGTGAGTACTGCCACCCCAAAACTACACCGGATATGCCGATAAGGGAAGCAGTGCGCATGTCAATGGCTTTGCCAGGTCGGTTAAGGTTTTTATAAAAAAAAAAGAATTAACAAGTATATATAAACGCGTTTCATCAACCAAGAACTAAAACTAAATAGAGTAAATATAAAAATAAATAGGTAAGTCGAGAACAAATCCGGAAAAACGTGACATGCTGAAATACATCAAATTTGAAAAAAAAAAAACATTGTAATAATAAGCTTTTAAAAAGTTGTAGAAATAAAATATAAAAAATAAAATAAATTTGATGTGAAAGAATTCGACGCTAAAATAGTTTTTACTTTCTCGATTATATGAAGTATAGAGAAAGTCTTGTAATCGTGCAAAAAAATAAATAAAAAAAATCGAGATTTTATCAAATCTCGACGTTTTACACATCACTGATACGGAAAAACATAATTTTGCAATCTTGTCCGTATGTCTGTGTGTCTGTCTGTGTGTCTGTCTGTGTGTGTGTAAACACGATAACTTGAGTACCGTTACAGCTAGGTTGATGAAATTTCATATATAACTATTTTATCAAAATCGTAGATCCGTATCCACTTTTGTGCAATTTCCAATAACCGGAAGTGGTACTTTTTCAACTTTGAATTTTTCAAAAGCCTATAAATTGAGTACTATTTCAGATAGATAAATGAAATTTTACATGTAAGTAAATTATCTAATTCTCTACCTTCTTTCAAATTTTGAGTAATTTTCGTTGAACGGAAGTACTAATTTACGCTATTTCCGATTTCTCAAAAAACGCATGTAAATTTATAAAGTACTAATAATATTGCGCACTTTAATGCACATTTCGTTCTGGCGTTCGCTTGGTGCGCAAATCTTTTTTCTATGAGATTCTATTCTTTTTTAAAAGTTTAAGTAATTAAAAATCATGTCTATATTCCAAGTTATGTAAGAATATTCGAGAAAGTTTAGGGGAGATCACCCCCCTGTTTATTAAATTAAAGATTATACATATTTGCTGTATTAGCATTACATAAAATATCACGAGAATCGTAAATGAATGGTAAAAGTACAGATTAAAAGTACAATAATATCCTGATAAGATTAATAAACCCACTAAATACCCTAATTTAAAGGAACGAAAATTAATTGCAATCGCAAATTAAGTTTTTAATATTTTTTTTGTAAAAATTTAATTGCTTTATTTGATTTTTGTTTTTTTTGTTTCATGCCACCTTAAAGGTTTATTTACTGCCCGTTTCTATGACAACCACGGTCGAACGGACACGTATGTTGATGGTGGTCTCCTGTGTAACTACCCGATACACTGTTTTGATGGTCAGTTGTGTTACCTTCGTGTATCTTGTCCATACGTTAGTTATAGGGATTTGTTTTTCGTTCACTCTTTTGAAGATACTATTTAAATAATTAGTTTGTTTCTATTATTAGAAGCTTTTATTTAACTTACTTTTTCTTTCTATCTGTCGCCATGAATCGAAACTGGTGAGCAAAATTTATATAATTTCTAACAGACCAATTTCTTAAAAACTTGACACATCGGTCAAGATCCAATGACAATACATCTCGCATTTGAAAAATTCCTATTAGCTAACAAATTGCATCTGTCACATGGCGTTGAAGAAACGTCTAATAATAAATTTTAACATGTTAAAGAAACAATCCTGTAGAGTTTCTTCACTTTGAGAATGTCGCAAATCTTCTTTTTTTTTCATGATCCAATCAGAAAGTAAGATTACTTTCTTTTTTAATCCTCATCACTCTCTGTGGAGTATAGGGCAGCAACAAATCTCCGCCATTCCACTCTGTCTTGGGCGAGCCACTTTAATTCATGCCATTTCTTGCCAGTAGCCTGCACTTCTTCTTCCATCTCTCTCCTCCATGTTCCCAGTGGTCTTCCTCTCTTTCGCTTTCCAGGCGAGTCCACTTCAGCGCCATGTTGGGGAGCCTTCTTTTGCTCATGCGTAGGACATGGCCCAGCTATCTCCATCTCCTCATTCGAACTTCTGAAACAACGTCGTTTAATCCTGTCCTTCGTAGTGTTTCCTTGTTCGGGGCTTGGTGGTCCCACTTTATTCTGAGGACGCGTTCAGGGATCTTCTTTCAAAGCCTCTGAGTCGGCTCTCTCCTTTCTTGTTTAGTTTCTTTAGAAAGTAAGATAATGAGTCTCAAAATACACCATTAGTGATATTAATGTGTTTGAATTCAAATGTAAATTGAATTTCATCATATTTTCATTTTAAAAGAATTAATACGTTTGAATAAAAATGCCAATTGAATGTACCATAACTTGTTTCTTAATTCTGAGACCACAGCAACGCGCGGGACGGGATCGCGAGTATACAATAATGCACCACTATTTTAATAACTTTAAATAAAAACGTGATTTGTTTGAAGTTTTTGTAAAAGTATTAAATACATAAGATAGTGTTTTGTTTTCGAATAACTACTGTATGTATCAATGCATTTTATTTATTCCAGGGAAACAACCAAATTGGTTCCTACTACCGGCATTGAACACACTCAATTTCTTCTATTATCCTGCACCTACCCTGCACTACATATCTATTTACTTTAACCCCATACTAAACTACAATCCTGTCATCTATTCCAGGGTGGTACCTATCAATGGCTAAAGAAGATTCGTTCATGCACCGTGTGAAATCTCTGATAGAGTTACCGTACTTGAAGTCTCAGTTCTTTCAACCACCAAGTAACAAAACAGTGGGGTTTCTTGTGGTAGGTAGATGTACAGTGGGGTTTCTTGTGGTAGGTAGATGTACAGTGGGGTTTCTTGTGGTAGGTAGATGTACAGTGGGGTTTCTTGTTGTAGGTAGATGTTAAACCACCCAGTTAAATACAGTGGGATTTCTTGTGGTAGGTAGATGTACAGTGGGGTTTCTTGTGGTAGGTAGATGTACAGTGGGGTGTCTTGTGGTAGGTAGATGTACAGTGGGATTTCTTGTGGTAGGTAGATGTACAATGGGGTTTCTTGTGGTAGGTATTTTTAATCCCTGGCAGATCCTCAACCAATGGTCTTGCGACCGTGAGGATCCTTGATAGATCCTCAACCAATATTCGTAAGACTTTTGAGTTATTTCCCCTAAATCTGAGTTGTATTTAATCTCGGGTTTTTTCATGTCTAAAGGCAGCCAGATTGACCTTTGGACCAGGAAAGTTGTGCCGGTGGTTATGTGCGCCACCTTTCAGTATTGTAATTTTGTGACATGTTTATTACCTTTGTATAAGGTATTGTGTGGCAAGTTATAGTATTTCTAATATTTTGTTCTGGTGTATTATTGCACCATTTTGATTACTTCGCTGATAGTTTGACCTTTATTTGGATTTCTATTGTTGTAGAGGCAATACGTCTCTTCTTGGTTTTTTTGTGGTAATTATGATGCCATTCAGTTGTGTGAAGTAATGATCTTTATTGGTGTATAATATACTAAGCCACAGCTGTGATACATTGTGATTTTCTTAAACTGTAAGTTGGAGTTTTTAAGTTTATTTATTGTACTCTTAAAGTCTATTCATTTTGTACTGACCTAGTGTCATAGCTTGTACATTTATTAAAAGGGTATTGATAGTTTAAGTCGTGTTGAGTCTCTTCGATTTGTCGTGTTTTACCCCTAGACGAGCTCACGGCAAGTTGTTGGGATTCCATTAGTGTGACTTCTGTCAGTACCATACCAAACGAACCCGGGGTGTCCGCTCCCTCCGCGGCTGTCGGAGAGCGGTCATTACAATGTACAGTGGGGTTTCTTGTGGTAGGTAGATGTTAAACCACCCAGTTAAATACAGTGGGATTTCTTGTGGTAGGTAGATGTACAGTGGGGTTTCTTGTGGTAGGTAGATGTACAGTGGGGTTTCTTGTGGTAGGTAGATGTACAGTGGGGTTTCTTGTGGTAGGTAGATGTACAGTGGGGTTTCTTGTGGTAGGTAGATGTTAAACCACCCAGTTAAATACATTGGGATTTCTTGTGGTAGGTAGATGTACAGTGGGGTTTCTTGTGGTAGGTAGATGTACAGTGGGGTTTCTTGTGGTAGGTAGATGTACAGTGGGGTTTCTTTTGGTAGGTAGATGTTAAACCACCCAGTTAAATACAGTGGGATTTCTTGTGGTAGGTAGATGTACATTGGGGTTTCTTGTGGTAGGTAGATGTACAGTGGGGTTTCTTGTGGTAGGTAGATGTACAGTGGGGTTTCTTGTGGTAGGTAGATGTACAGTGGGGTTTCTTGTGGTAGGTAGATGTTAAACCACCCAGTTAAATACATTGGGATTTCTTGTGGTAGGTAGATGTACAGTGGGGTTTCTTGTGGTAGGTAGATGTACAGTGGGGTTTCTTGTGGTAGGTAGATGTACAGTGGGGTTTCTTGTGGTAGGTAGATGGTACATTTAAACCATCCAGTTAAATGTAGGGGGATTTCATGTGATCTGTCTTTAAAACCACCAAATTACAAAACACTGATATTCTTGTAGTATAATCAAAATTATTATTGATATTAGTATGTTAATTTATTCCAGTTTGATGAGTAAAGTGTGATGTTTTTCCCACTTTGATGAGTAAAATGTGATGTTAGTTAGATGAGTAAAGTGTGATGTTTTTCCCAGTTTGATGATTAAAATGTGATGTTTCTCTTAGTTTGGTGTGTAAAATGTGATATTTTCCCCAGTTTGATGAGGAAAATGTGATGTTAGTTTGATGAGTAAAATGTGATGTTTTCCCCAGTTTGATGAAGAAAATGTGATGTTAGTTTGATGAGTAAAATGTGATGTTTTCCCCAGTTTGATGAGTAAAATGTCATGTTTTTCCCAGTTTGATGAGTAAAATGTCATGTTTTTCCCAGTTTGATGAGTAAAATGTCATGTTTTTCCCAGTTTGATGAGTAAAATGTCATGTTTTTCCCAGTTTGATGAGTAAAATGTCATGTTTTCCCCAGTTTGATGAGTAAAATGTCATGTTTTTCCCAGTTTGATGAGTAAAATGTCATGTTTTTCCCAGTTTGATGAGTAAAATGTCATGTTTTTCCCAGTTTGATGAGTAAAATGTGATTTTAGTTTGATGAGTAAAATGTGATGTTTTCCCCAGTTTGATGAGTAAAATGTCATGTTTTTCCCAGTTTGATGAGTAAAATGTCATGTTTTTCCCAGTTTGATGAGTAAAGTGTCATGTTTTTCCCAGTTTGATGAGTAAAATGTGATTTTAGTTTGATGAGTAAAATGTGAAGTTAGTTTGAGGAGTAAAATGTCATGTTTTTCCCAGTTTGATGAGTAAAATGTCATGTTTTTCCCAGTTTGATGAGTAAAATGTCATGTTTTTCCCAGTATGATGACGTAGAGATGGAGATCATGAGGTACAGACTAGAACACAGATACGGCTGTAACGAACCAGCAACTCCAAGTAAACAAACTAAATTGTTTGAGTGAGTTGTTTCCCTTCTTAGACAATTCTAAGTTATCTTCCTTGTTATTCGTATAGTGGCTTAAATCGCTAGCTATTTCACCTTTTAAAAACAGGCTATTGTCAGTGGCGGAACTAGAAAAAAAGGGCCACCCCGCGAAAAAATATTTTAGCCCCCCCCATATATATATATATATATATATATATATATATATATATATATATATATATATATATATATATATATATATATATATATATATATATATATATATATGTATATATAAACAAAAAATACGAACCTAGGATACGCATAGCTGGCCTATTCGGGTTTTGATAAAAATGTTTTTTTTTCAATTACAACAAATTACATCATGTCATGTGTGTAAGTGCATCAGTGTGGTTTTGTGAAAATGAGTTTTAACTGTGCTTTAAGACCACTTAACGTCTAGTCCAGGGGTCTCCAAACTTTTCAGCCCGAGGGCCGCATTAACTATCAAATATAAGTTCGGGGGCCAGAGTTTCTTTTCAGGTATATCATTGGGGTGGCATTTTTCAAAAGCCACCTACAACAAACATTTTTTCCGTGGACAAAAATATCTCCGAGGGCCGGATGAGATGACCTCGCGGGCCGCATCCGGCTCGCGGGCCGTAATTTGGAGACCCCTGGTCTAGTCGGTCAAAAGGATATAAACCATGAAAGCTTTGTATAAGTAATGGTGTTTCGTGTTATGTTTATTTTGTTTTTTTTTTAAATTTAAATTATTCATTTTAAATACATTTCCTTTTTATACAATGTTATTCTTTAGTAAGTACTTTAAAAAATAATAATAATTAAGAAAGGTAATTGCTTTTTAATTTGTTTAGTACAAATCTATTAATATGAGCTTATGAGCACCACTATTTAAATATTTAAAAAAGGGAAATTAGTCATGGAAGTCTGCTTATCTTTGATAAGTTTGATCGTAGGAGAAAGAAGACTCGGCTTTCACAGTGGTTTAAAAACAAAAGGAAAATAGAATATACAAGAGCGTTGGGTGGTGTCTATAGAATAAAGATAATCCAATTGCAGCTACGGTAATCTTTTTTACAAAACAACCATGAAGTCAAAAATGCAAGTGGATTATTTTTTTTAAGTATAAAATTTTTTTTATGGTCGGCTGTGGGCCCCTAAATGGCATGCCCCCCCCCCCCCCCGCATTGAGGGGTCTGGCGGCAATGTAGTTCCGCCCCTGGCTATTGTTCTTTTGTTTTCTATCGTATGTGCAAATTCAGGGCTTTAAGTAAGTTTAAATCTATTCTAGATTAAAATTATATTATTATTTTAGAATTTAAGTTAAACTATTATTGAGTGCTTAAATAATCGTTTGTTTCTTCCTCATCTTTTTTTTTCTTTCTTTCTTTTTTTCTTTCTGTCGTGTTTGTCTATGTAGACTGACTCGGCGCCACTGATATTTTTTCTGCTATATTCTCCACCCTGCACTCAGCCATCCTCTGCTTTACCCCCCCCCCCCCACCCTGCACTCAGCCATCCTCTGCTTTAACCCCCCCCCCACCCTGCACTCAGCCATCCTCTGCTTTAACCCCCCCACCCTGCACTCAGCCATCCTTTGCTTCCCCCCCCCCCCCCACCCTGCACTCAGCCATCCTCTGCTTTAACCCCCCCCCCCACCCTGCACTCAGCCATCCTCTGCTTTAACCCCCCCCACACCCTGCACTCAGCCATCCTCTGCTTTAACCCCCCCCCCCACCCTGCACTCAGCCATCCTCTGCTTTAACCCCCCCCCCCCAACCTGCACTCAGCCATCCTCTGCTTTAACCCCCCCCCCCACCCTGCACTCAGCCATCCTCTGCTTTACCCCCCCCCCCCCCACCCTGCACTCAGCCATCCTCAGCTTTAAGCCCCCCCCCCCCTCCCTCGCCCCTGCACTCAGCCATCCATAGGTCCTTTCCTAATGTCAAACCCATCCATTACCCAGGGGCGGAACTACAGTGCCGCCAGACCCCGCAATGCGGGGGGCCCACGCCATTTAGGGGCCCAGAGCCGACCGTAATAAACAAATTTATAGTTTAAAAAAGTAAATTTTCTTTTATTTTTAACTTGATGGTTGTTTTGTAAAAAAATCCCGTAGCTGCGGTTGGATTATCTTTATTCTATAGACACCACCCCACGCTCTTGTATATTCCTTTTCCCTTTGTTTTTAAAAAACTACGAAAGCCGAGTCTTTCTCCTACAATTAAACTTAACAAAGATAAGCAAATGTTCAAACCACTCCCATGACTCCCTTTTTTTAAAAATAGTCAAATAGGGGTGATCATAAGCTCCTTTTAATAGATTTGTACAAAACAAATTAAAAACCAATTACTACTCTCAATTATTTTTTATAAGTAATTACTAAAGAATGACATACTATTAAAAGGAAATGTATTAAATCAATAATATTTAAAAAATTAATAATATAAATAAAAAAACAACATAAAAATAAACATAACACGAGACACCAGTACTTAAACAAAGCTTTTATGGTTTACATTATTTTGACCGACTAGATGTTAAGAGGGCATCTATCAAAAATTAATTAAAACTGATTTTATGCACATACACACATGACCTGATGTTGAAATTTTTTAAAATTTATGTTTTTCAAATCCCGAACAGGCCAGCAATGAGTATCCTATTTTTGTATTTTGTGATTATATATATATATATATATATATATATATATATATATATATATATATATTTCATATATAGGCCTATATATTTATATATATAGGGGGGGGGGGGCTAAAAAGTTATTTGCGGGGTGGCCCTTATTTTTTAGTTCCGCCACTGCCATTACCTGACGTTATTTTCTGTCTTATTTAAATTAGCCTTGTAATTTTCCTTGTGAAATTTTTTTCGCTAGACCTAACTCTCGTGTGCCATGTCCGTCCCAGTTGAATCTTTGTTTACACTCATGTTTTGGTTCAATGGAAACATTCTCTTCTAGGCCGTCTGTTTGGGATTATCAATTGGTTCCTTATTTACCACTTATACAGTGGCAACACAGGTCGTATTTTATAGAGTTGTGTTTTCTTAGCACCAACCACATTTAAATGTGATTTCACAAGTTGTGTTTTCTTAGCACCAACCACATTTACATGTGATTTCACAACTCACACAAAAATAAGCCAATGTGTTTTACCCAGACTGAAGCAGACGAAAAAAGCTGCCAAAGGAAAAGCCGACTGTGAACACAGACGGATCGTCAAGGCCGTGGAGAATTTCATGAAGGTCAGGGCTTGATGGGTCAATATTTGGTTTCAATTTTAGCTTTCATGATTAGAAATTATTTTTGTTTAGTTTAAGGTTTGTTTTTATGGTTATAAGTTTATTTAGTCTTGACTTAAAGAGTTCAACATATTGTTAATGCAAGATGTGAGGTTAGGGTGGCTCTATATAGTCCTTTTTGTATGAACCTACAAGAACCTACCTGACCATCCTGACACACATACACCCTCATTTGACTCACACATAACCACACACCCACACATACACTCCCCTCCAAGCCTACACTCACAAAGCTATTTTTATTAGGACATTACTTTTACAGCGCCATTTTCTTTAATCAGTAGTTCCATCAGCTTTAAACACAAACCCTAACCTTCATCATTACCACTACAGGCACTAAACAAGCACAATTTAGATGACAATGAATTTATTGATAAACACAAACTACAGGATGCACTTGAAGACGTAAGGAATTCTTTTATATTCTAATTAAATTTTAAAAATTGTTTTGTTTTATTAGTAACGTTATAATCTAGGAGACAGTAATGTTTTCTAGCAACACATTTGGCGATGTAGAGACATCGAAGTTCAGGAATTTCTTGAGAGAGTAATAGTAACTTTTTGTTGACTAATGACTAATACGGTCCAGCTAACGTGGTGTACGTACCTTTTTTTAAATGTAAGTCTAATTAAAGAGACTCGGCAGGTTATTTGCTGTCGTTCTTTGTTCCCAGAGGGCCGTGTTTTCTGAAGATGACATCAGACTACTGTTTGGAGAAGGGGCGGGAGTGGATGCGGCGTTTAAAATTTTAGACAAAGATGGGAACGGTCAGGTAGGTAATTGGTTGTTTTTCTTTAGAATTTTTGTACTGTACCATATAGGTGTTTTAGAGGTGTTCAACCATTGTTCATTTTGTTCAGAAATTTAAATTTGTTTTGTTTTAGATAGAGTTTCGAGAGTTGGTCCAATTTATTGAAGAACAAGGAATCAGGTTACAGGTAAAATATTTTTGTTCTGTCCATTTTGTATGTTTTGATGTATTATTTTTAAATTATCTTTAGCATAGGTTATGGTGGCCGTATATATATATATATATATATATATATATATATATATATATATATATATATATATATATATATATATATATATATATATATATAAACATAATCATTTGTTTTTAGATAGAAAATAAAACATTTCAAATCATTTAGGTCCTCGTACAAAGTGTTTTGCAGATTTTATATTTTTATTATCATAATTTCTAAGCATAATTTATAAAAAAATACAACAACACCATATTCCCACAAATATTTTTGTTCTGTCCATTTTGTATGTTTTGATGTATTATTTTTAAATTATCTTTAGCATAGGTTATGGTGGCCGTATATATATATATATATATATATATATATATATATATATATATATATATATATATATATATATATATATATATATATATATATATATATATATATATAACATAATCATTTGTTTTTAGATAGAAAATAAAACATTTCAAATCATTTAGGTCCTCGTACAAATTGTTTTGCAGATTTTATATTTTTATTATCATAATTTCAAAGCATACTTTATAAAAAAATACAACAACACCATATTCCCACATCCATACTCCATAAAAAAATCTGATAAAATTTCCAGACGAGGTTCCAGGGATTTGGGAGAAGAGACGTCCAGAATTTGGGCGATTTTTTATCCGCTCTGATGGACACGATGTTGACCAACCTCAAATATGTCTTTGTTAAGGTCTGATGTTGACTTTGTATTTGTTAATGTGATATTTAGCCTCTTGTATTGGTTAATCTGAGCTATAGCCATAAGCACTGGTTAATTTTAAGTGTAGCCCTTGTATTGGTTAATGTGAGGTATAGACATAAGCACTGGTTAATTTTAAGTGTAGCCCTTGTATTGGTTAATGTGAGGTATAGACATAAGCACTGGTTAATTTTAAGTGTAGCCCTTGTATTGGTTAATGTGAGGTATAGACATAAGTACTGGTTAATTTTAAGTGTAGCCCTTGTATTGGTTAAGATGAGGTATAGACATAAGTACTGGTTAATTTTAAGTGTAGCCCTTGTATTGGTTAATGTGAGGTATAGACATAAGCACTGGTTAATTTTAAGTGTAGCCCTTGTGTTGGTTAATGTGAGGTATAGACATAAGCACTGGTTAATTTTAAGTGTAGCTTTAGTTTAGGTTAAGGTAAAATGTAGCCCTTGTATTAGTTAAGGTCAGACATAGCCTGTTGTTTGGAGTGGATGAAGAGTAGATTTAGTTGGATGTAACGAGTGTTCTACTGCCATTTCTTGGAAGGCTTTCTTATGTTCTTCGTTGTTGATGAAAGAAAGAGTATAAATTATGTCATCAATCTGATTCTCAAAACTTTCGTTTAATTTCGATAATTAACGCATCTAATTCTCAAAATGTTTATATGTTTTTTTCCAAGTCATAAATCTAATTTGAAAAACGAAATTTTACGAACACGTTTGGCATATTTCAACACTTACAGGAATCTGATGACTTCAGGACAGTGGGCATCAACACAGGGCATATCGGAACTTCGGATTATGCCCTGGAAGAGGCAGATAAAGAGTTCCTGATTCAGGTATGAAAGTGTTTACAGAATGTTGTATACACTTGATAATGTCACTACAGTTCCACTCTTAAGACATACAAAGGCTGGCACTAATTATATGAACTTAATTATTCGCTTGACATCGTAAACTATTTCAGGGCTCAAGGAATACACATTTTAATAACTTGACTACTTCATATTATGTTATTGAGATTCGGTGTAACACAAAATATCTAAATAGGAAAAAAAAACAACGCGTTTAGTGAGTGCTGATCAAAATAGTTGCTCGAGAACAAGAATTAATTTATCTTTTAGATCCGTTTTGACAAATCCTTTAAACTAATAATAGGTGCTAGGAAAACGCCGGTGTTTTTGATTAATCTGTTCTACTATACTTCGAGGTGACGTCTAGGGCACACTCAAGAGTTGCTAGTGTATCGAACTATTGATTAGAGAGATTGTAAATGTATTGTTTTGTCTCTTGTTGACAGAGGGGCTACAACGCTACCAGGGCGTTCTTGAAGTATTACGTGGCTAAAGGCAGGGAGTGCCAGAGGAAAACCACAGGCCATCTTCTCAATGGGGGCCCTAACACAGACGTTACAGATGGGGGCCTAGTGCTAGATACTGCTAGTGGGGGCCCTGCTAAAGACAACACTTCTAATGGGGCCTCACGATAGACAATGCTAGTGGGGGGGGGGACCTGTAAAAGACATCGTTAGATTTGTGTACCCCACTAGACAGATGGCCCAGTGGGACTCTACATTAGATAGTGTTGTCAGTGGGGGATCCCACGTGACAGAAATATCATTCTGACATGTCAGTGTTACTGTCAGTCAGCTGACGTCCCATGAGGTAACAGAACGACACTTGTAACTCTCATATCTCAGTTGTAAATATATTGGGCACACTTTAAAGCTACAGAAACGTGTCTTATTGGCAAGTGTGTCAAATCATTTTTTTCCGATTTTTAATTTCTTTTTAAAATCTCGCTTTTTTAAATGTTTAAATTTTAAAAATATATTTTAAATATTTATTTCATAAAACTAATATAAATTATTGCATTAAGGAAAATAACCCATAGATTTTTGTTTTCTGGGTAATCTAGGATAGGTTTGAAAAGCTGATTCCATATGGACATGGTTCGAAATTTTTTTTACCAGAAATCATATTTTAAAACTAAAATTGGATACTTTACAACATGTGTGTAAAAAGTACAAAATTACTTCCGGTTTCATTATGGCTAGAAATAATTAAAAAAAAATTACTACTAATGTAATAGTAATTTAGCAAACACTTTTATTTTTTATTTGGATTATTAGAATCAAGGTGTGGTGGTGATAGGGGATGTTATTTTATTTAATATAAATAAACTACTAAGCTATAAAACCATTGAACGCTATTGTGTATTTTATCATTGAAAACAATTGTTGTTACTTTCATTGTTTTGCTTTCCCTGGCCATTCCGGTTGATTTCAAGGAGGGGTTGAGGTCGGTTTTTTAAATATTTGAATTATTTAAAATAATTCAAAACGCCTTTTCAACGGCTTATATTCAATACAAAAATATGAAAATGATAAGGTTCCCAAACAGCTTTAAGTTTTCAAAATGTAACTATAGTTTTATCGCTAGCCATATTTTTAAAAAGATTTTAAAAAAAAGAATTAGCATGATTTCATGGGGTTTTTAAGACTATTGTAGATTGTAAGGTCTGCTGGTATTTCGTTAATTATACATCTTTATTACTATCCCGAATTAAAATATACAAGGCGATTAAAATTTAAGAGTTAAGTGAATCTTTAATCTCAAGCGTATATGAATTGTTGTTACGTTGTTGTTGTGGAAAATACAAAATTGTGAAGCCAATGTAACAATAATGTATGTCACACCAGAAATATACCAAGTTTTGTATAACATCTATAATAATAGTTTCGCTGTCTGTCTATCTATCTATCTATCTGACAAGAACGCTCTAGAGAAAACACAAGGAAAATAAAAACATGCATAGTAATTCGAAAAAACGAAGTATGACGACGACACATTTAGCACAGAGTAGAAAATAATCTCAAGCCGGATAGTGCACACATTAATATGACGTCATTGATTATCGAGTAAACATTCAATACAAAGCAATTTGGTCTAATCTAAGTGGTTTGCGTGAAGAGTTTCTTTAATACAATTCTTCGGGTAGGGGCGAAGCCCCACCCCCGCGTAAGAACGTCTGGTTTTAATTTAGACTTTTTCCTCCCCGGAGAGGGGTGGGGGTACTTGAAATTTTCGGTGGCGGGGGGTAGAATTTTCGGGGAGGGGGCGGGCACTGGAAAAAGTATATAATTATATTTCGTTGAATGGGACGGTAAACATGTTTTTTTTTTTGGGGGTGGGGGGTGGGGGGTGGTGTGTGTGGGGGTGGGGTGGTTTTAGTTTAGACTTTTTCCTCCCCGGAGAGGGGTGGAGGTACTTGAAATTTTCGGTGGCGGGGGTAGAATTTTCGGGGAGGGGGCGGGCACTGGAAAAAGTATATAATTATATTTCGTTGAATGGGACGGTAGACATGTTTTTTTTGGGGGGGGTGGGGGTGGGGTGGGTGGTGTGTGTGTGTGTGGGGGGGGGGGGGGGGGTGGGGTGGTTTTAGTTTAGAGAAAAGAGACAGCACTATCAGCCTAGCGCCCGTTGTATCCTTCCTCAACGGGCCATTTTTCTCGTAGATACATGTTTTCTGTTGAATGTATTTGTACTGCTTGATAATCGTTTATCATGGACAAGGAACTTGTAAAATTATACGCGTAGATACAAGATGACTTGTAATGATAATACCATATTTAACTAGCTAATTGTTAAGAGAATGAATGTGTTATCACAAATTAAATGTGTTGTCACACCCCCCCCCCCCCCCCCCCCCCCCCCCGCTTTAAATATAATGTCGTCAGCTGGCGAATGTTACTAGTGGCTAGTGCAAATGAGAGGATTTTGTTTTCAGAAGAGCTCTAATTTCCAAGCTTACTGCAAAGTGCAAATACACCTGAACTCGAACACTGACCATATACATATACATATACATATACATATATATATATATATATATATATATATATATATATATATATATATATATATATATATATATATATATATATATATATATATATATATATATATTGTAATGATATATATTGTAATGATATATATTGTAATGATATTTTTGTGCTTGAATGAAGGTATGTAGGTGTAGAATAGTATAGGAAAGTAAAATGTATAAGGTATTGGATGTAAAAACAAGTAATAGCCAACGATAAAATTACCTTCGAAGAGTGATAGTGTTGTACCAGCTACCTACGTGATCAGTTGTACCGTCTACCTGACCTCAACAAAACTACAAGGTACAACCAAAGACTGGCAGTAAAAATACTAATTATCATATTCCCATTATCTGACTAATTACTATAATCCAGGTATCTGATCGTGTGAGGCGCAAGCACAAAGACGTGCTACAAACAGGCCAGCTAACGTCTAGGCCCATAATTTTACTTACACTCCTATCTGAACTTGCACGATATTTTTTGTTTGATAAAAGAACTTCGTTATGTTCTTAAAGTGAGTCAAGTCGACCGTGTTGTGTGGAAACTTGAGAGATTTATTGTTTGATAAAAGAACTTTGTTATGTTCTTAAAGTGAGTCAAGTAGACAGTGTTGTATGGAAACTTGAGGGATTTATTGTTTGATAAAAGAACTTCGTTTTGTTCTAAAAGTGAGTCAAGTAGACAGTGTGGAAACTTGAGAGATTTATAGTTTGATAAAAGAACTTCGTTATGTTCTTAAAGTGAGTCAAGTAGACAGTTTTGTATGGAAACTTGAGAGATTTATTGTTTGATAAAAGAACTTCGTTATGTTCTTAAAGTGAGTCAAGTAGGCCGTGTGGAAACTTGAGAGATTTATTGTTTGATAAAAGAACTTCGTTATGTTCTAAAAGTGAGTCAAGTAGACCGTGTTGTATGAAAACTTGAGAGATTTATCCTGCAGATATGGGAGTGTGTTGATAGTTTGTGTGTGGGGGGGGGGGGGGGGCGAGAAACAGTTTACCTACAATAACAGTGTAACGCCTACTACAACAGTGTACCACCTACAACAACAGTGTAACACCTACAACAACAGTATAACACCTACAACAACAGTGTAATACCTACAATAGTGTAACACCTACAACAGTGTAACACATATAACATCAGTGTAACACCTACAATAGGGTGACATCTACAACAACAGTGTAACAACTACAACAATAATGTTATCTATACAACAACAGAGCTATACCTACAAAACAACACAAGTCGAACACCTACACCGCCTGAAACCCACCACGGCACGAGTCTCTGTTTTTGTTCAGTGAAGCGTGACGCTGAAAATATTTACGCTGATCGCGCAAGTGTGAAAAAGAAGAAGGGCGGAACTAAAGTGCGGGTGACAGCCGCTATAAACGGCAGAACTAACGTGCTGCAGAAGATATTGCGAGAAGGGGGCATTTAGGGGACCTAAATACGACCATGATTAAAATTCATAATTATATGCGGACTTTAATTTTCTTTATATAATTTTATAAAATGAAAAACGTTCTAAATCAGGTATTGAATCCTAACACATTGGCTGTGAGCTGTTGCTGCCCTGTACTCCACAGGGAGGGACGAGGATCAAGTAAGTAAGTGTGTACAGGCTTGCGTTCGTGTGTACAGGCTAGCGTTCGTGTGTACAGGCTAGCGTTCGTGTGTACAGTCTAGCGTTCGTGTGTACAGGCTAGCGTTCGTGTGTACAGGCTAGCGTTCGTGTGTACAGTCTAGCGTTCGTGTGTACAGGCTAGCGTTCGTGTGTACAGTCTAGCTTTCGTGTGTACAGGCTAGCGTTCGTGTGTACAGGCTAGCGTTCGTGTGTACAGGCTAGCGTTCGGGTCCATTGACGTCGCCACTTGTTTGACTACTGAACACTTCCCGCAGTATGTCATTTTCTTTCTGCTATCGACGGTAGGAACTTATTCCCCTTTTTGCCCATGATGAATCATCACGTTTTCTGCAATAAAATGCTCTCCCACCCCTCTCCCTGCCACCCCCCCTCCCCAGAGTAACCCGCGCCGCTGTAAAGTGGGCGTACCATTAGTACCGACTAAACTAGGTTAAAAGATCAACAACTTACTGTAGACTAGTATTTTTAATGTATGCAAACAACCTATTTTCAACATCTGGTATTTGATTAAATGCAAACAGATCATTTGCGTTGTAAAAATTTCATTATGGTAATTAGGATGTCTATAGGTTATAAGAAAAAGGCTGCGATTTTCCAGTGATATTTTGACAAGTCTGTATATAAGTTGGATTGTTTTTACATAACTGTAATATTTGTAAACAGTATTCACAATTGTGGAAGGGTAAATTTACTATACGTTGGTGAAAGTGATCTTTAATTTTACTTTAAGTTTAAAATTTATTACGGTAAGTAATAAATAAATGTTTTGATTGACTGAATAATACGTTTTATTTATTTGTTAACCTGTTTATGGAACAATATCACTGTACTTTTTTCTAGAATTAAAAAAATTTAATCTTCAAAATTCTAACAGACTGTAACAAGCATCAACCCTATAATATCCCAAATAGTGGTGCTGATCTCAATCTTCTTTTATGTCTTGACCAAATTATCATGTACGACAACTCAAACGCTAGTTTTCAGTAGAGTTGTCCTCACCCTGTCCTGTTTCTCAAACAGTGTTTCTTCCAGACTTTTTTCTCCGGGGGGCACTTGAACTTTCCGGGGGGGGGGGGGGCGGTAAACTTTCTTCGGGGGGGGGGGGGGGGCGGACCCTGTTAAAAGTATATATTTTCTTTATAAATTATATAAATTTCATTTCGTTCGGGAGGGGGGGGGGCGGTAAAAATGTTCTTTGCCCCCCCCCCCCCCCCCCGAAGAGATGCCTGGAAGAAACTCTGTTCTCAAATCTTACTTAAATTGAGTGTCATGCAGTTTTAAAATCTATCCAATCACATTACCTGGATAAAATACTGCACCCTTCGAATAATGACAAAAAATTATTGTATGTATTTAGGGTCCAGATCTAACCAAATGTCTGTGTCAATCTTTGATGATCTCGTTATTTTGTCTGTTGAAGACAGCTGCAGAAACAATGGGAAACAACAGAAGTGTACATGAAGAACCGTTGACACAAACACAGTACACACACCTGGACGAGAAGAGGAGGTAACCCTGATTGAAATTAGCCAATCTATATATATAATTATTTTTCTGGGAGACGCTAGAAAACAAGCTGTAAGCGCGCTCCCTACCACCCCCACCCCTACATGGTCTGGTGAGCTGTGATTCACGCTAAATGTTTACCAGCAGAGCCGGGTTTAGTGACGACTATTAGGGGCAGATAATTTAGTTTGAACCGATTTTAAACGTAGGGGGGAGGGGGTAACTAAGTGGAGTTTACTTTAACGGAGGGGGGGGGGGGGGAGGAGGGGGGTATCGTCCTAAACGAGCTGCTTATAGTGTTTTAAAGAAATATTTTCAGTGGCAGCGTTGGTACTGTCGAATTCACAAAATAATGAATTACTGAAAAGTAGAAAAAAATAAACCGGGAATGATCTCCCCTAAACTTTCTCGAATATTTTTATATAAAATAACAGGGGATGGGAACTCGGGCTATAGACATGATTTTTAATCCATTTTAAATACTTAAAGTTTTAAAAATAGAATAAAATCTCGTAGACAAATTAATTGCACACCAATTGAACGCGAAATAAAAAAGCGCATAATAGTGCGCAATATTATTAGTACTTTTAAAATTTACATCAGTTTTTTGAGAAATCGGAAGTAGCGTAAATTACTACTTCCGGTCAACGGAAATTACTCAAAATTAAACAGAAGGTAGAGAATTTGATCTTTTACTTACATGTGAAATTTCATGTATATATCTGAAATAGTACTCAAGTTATAGGCTTTTGAAAAATTCAAAGTAGAAAAGTACCACTTCCGGTTGTCGGAAATCGCTCAAAAGTTTATACGGATCAACGATTTTGATATAATACTTATATATGAAATTTCATCAACCTAGCTGTAACGGTACTCAAGTTATCGTGTTTACACACGGACACACAGACACACAGACACACACACAGACATACGGACAAGATTGCAAAATTATGTTTTTCCGTATCAGTGAGGTGTAAAACGTCGAGATTTGTAAAAATCTCGATTTTTTTTTTTTGCACGATTACAATACTTTCTCTATACTACGTATATACGAGAAAGTAAAAAACAACTAAATAGCGGCGTATGATATGCCGCGGGTCGGCTCGTTAATTATATTTTAATGAGTTCACCAAAGCCACATTGAGCTAATTGAAACCTGATCTAACCAATCATGTCGTAGTTGTGAAACAAAATAAAAACATCTCTAAACGTGTAGTTTATCTGCCACTAGTACGACCCTCTTGATAAAATCAACAAACGGGTGCGCGGACCTTTGACCACAGGTGCTTTGACCATAGGGGGTTTGACCATAGGGGGTTTGACCACAGCGGAGCTTTGACCATAGGGGCTTTGATCATAGGGGGTTTGACCACAGCGGGCCTTTGACCATAGCGGTGCTTTGACCATAGGGGGTTGATCATAGGGGGTTTGACCATAGGGGGTTTGACCACATGTGTTTTCTCAGCATAGGGTCTTTGATCACCGGTGGTCTTTCAACTGGTGTTTGATCGCAAGCGCTGTGTCCGGCTTTGATCATAAGTGTGATACAATTAACACGATTGTATACATGTTTCCTGAAAGTAAGTTAATAGAAATTAACATGTATTTTAAAAAAGCCAAGAACTATATTTTAGTCTCCACATAAAGGCTGGTGCTAGGCCTCATAGATTTATTTTAAATATAAATGAAATACAAATAATGCGACAAGTAAAATTGTCTTTTGCCGTGTGCAGTCTATCTGTAGGAAACGTCACATTGTGGGTGACTACATTGGAGGAGAGACTGAAGACTGTAATGCCATCCTTCACAAATGTTATTTGTTCGTGCTACACCATCGCCAATCGTGTGCATTTGATTCCAAGTTTCAACTGGAAACAAAGCAAGCTTGTACTTTTCGCCACGACCACGGATGCGACGACCTCGGACACAGCGCTTGTGATCAAACACCAGTTGATAGACCACCTGTGATCAAAGACCCTCTGCTGAGAAAACACCTGTGGTCAAACCGCCTATGGTCAAACCCCCTATGATCAAACCCCCTATGGTCAAAGCACCGCTATGGTCAAAGCCCCGCTGTGGTCAAACCCCCTATGGTCAAAGCCCCTATGATCAAAGCTCCGCTGTGGTCAAACCCCCTATGGTCAAACCCCCTATGGTCAAAGCCCCTATGGTCAAACCCCCTATGGTCAAACCCCCTATTGTCAAAGCACCTATGGTCAAAGCTCCGCTGTGGTCAAACCCCCTATGGTCAAAGCACCTATGATCAAAGCTCCGCTGTGGTCAAACCCCCTATGGTCTAACCCCCTATGGTCAAAGCACCTGTGGTCAAAGGTCCTAGGACCAACAAACGGAATGATCAATACAAGACTGGACGTCATAAGGTCACACGGTACGGCTGACGACATAAGGTCACACGGTACGGCTAACGAACAAGCCTATTATCTCCAGGTATCTGGCGATGCTGAAGGAGAGAGAGGACCTGGTCTGGGAGCAGTCTCAAGATGACGTCACTGACACCGAATTCATTGAAGTCACAGGTTAACTGTAGCGCTAAAACATCAACGTTTTAGATTAAGTTTTTGATTAAGTATTTAGATTAAGTTTTTAGTAAAATTAGAAAATTTTAAAATATTAAAAAAAAAAATTGAAAATGTTTATTGTCAAGTGTAATATCACATACACTATCGTGTATTTTGTTATAGAGTCCCCACCGAAATACGCGGAAATTCTTCCCGAAGACTTCCTGTTTCCGTTCGAGAATTTGATCTTTGAGGGAGGTGGCAACAAGGGACTCGCCTATGTAGGTGGTATAAAGGTGAGGATAGTTGTCCCTCTGGCAAAAGTCTATGTGGTCATTTATCCCACTTATGAAAACGTTCTTTCTGGTTTTTGTTCAAACCTTACAAACTTCTGTTTGGGCATGTTTTCTATTTGTGAAAACGTTCGTTCGGGCATTTTCCCCAAACAGTACAAATGTCCATTCGGGCATTTGTTCAATAAATGCAAACGTCCATTCGTGCAAGTATCATTAGAGCATTACTCGTAGAACCCATTAGAGAGTTGCTGATATGATGTTGTGAAACTGTGGAGTGCAGAGTTAAATTAAAAACAGCTACTTGTTTAGGATTGACATGCATTTATTTGATTGATAATTGATTACTTACGAAAGTTCTTGAACTTTGTACGTGTGTTTCAGTACTTTGAGGAAATAGGAATGATGCCAGGAATTCGAAGGTTTGGTGGAAGTAGTGCAGGGGCAATAACCGCAACACTGGTAGCCCTGGGTTACAGTTCCTGCGATATAGAAGTTTTCATGTCGGATGATCTTGAGGAGATATTTTTAGGTGAGTTCCTGACGTCTTGTAGGACTTTAAGGTCCTGTGTCTGACGTCATTGCGCCTAGCTAGACCATTGACGAGAAGTTGTAGATTGCAGAAGGAACTTATTTAGCCAAAGTTAAATTTCTAAACAAATGTGTATTTTGCTGGTCAAACTACCACTAACGTGACATGTTCTGGTGTCGTGTCCACCCTTAGACCACTCCTGCGGGTACTTCAGCCTTCTGCCCAACCTCCTGAGCAAGTTTGGCTGGAATCCTGGCGACAGATTTTCTGATTGGTGCGGTGAAATGATCAAAGAAAAGTCTTCGACAGCGAACCCCGACATGACCTTCTATGATGTAAGAAAAGTTTTCGTTGTTTAGAGAAACCTTCTTTGCTGTTAGTTGTTTTACGTTTAGTTTAGCTCTGCTTAACACCCTCTAGCCCCCACTAACCCCCTTTAATCCCCTCTAACCCCCTCTAACCCCCCTCTTACCCCATCTAACCCCCTCTAACCGCATCTAACCCCACTTACCCCCTCTAACCACTCTAACCCCCACTAACCCCCTCTAACCCCCTATAACCCCCTTAACCATCTCTACAGTTGTGCAAGGTATGTAGGCTGTTGCTTTGTTTTGTTCGTACCAATCCAACCCCTCTTAACCCTAACCCAACCCATCGTAACCCTAACCCAACCCATCTTAACCCTACCCTACCCATGTCTACATTTGTACAGAGAACGTAGAGTGGAGCTGTGTATTGTGGTCACTTAGTCTAATCAACCTTGACCCTAACCCAACCCATCTTAACCCAACCCATGTCTACAGTTGTACAGAGAACGTAGAGTGGAGCTGTGTATTGTGGTCACTTAGTCTAATCAACCTTGACCCTAACCCAACCCATGTTAACCCAACCCATGTCTACAGTTGTACAGAGAACGTAGAGTGGAGCTGTGTATTGTAGTCACCAACCTGAACCAGATGAGGAGTGAGTACTGCCACCCCAAAACTACACCGGATATGCCGATAAGGGAAGCAGTGCGCATGTCAATGGCCTTGCCAGGTCGGTTAAGGTTTTTATAAGAGAAAAAAAGAGAAATAACAAGGATATATATATATATATATATATATATATATATATATATATATATATATATATATATATATATATATAAACAAACGCGTTTCATCAATCAAGAGCTAAAACTAAATAGAGTAAATATAAAATAAATTGGTAAATCGAGACCCTCCTCGGAAAAACGCAACATGCTCAAATAAATTAAATTTAAAAAAAAAACAACCTTGTAATAAAAAGGTTTAAAAAAGTTTTAAAAATAAAATATAAAAAATTAACAGAAATTTGATATGAAAGAATTCGACGCTAAAATATTTAGCGTTTTTTATTAAAGATTATACATATTTGCTGTATTAGCATTAAGTGAAAGCCGAGTTAAAACGTTAATCACAAACAAACAAACAAACAAACAAAACATACAAGCTTATAAAATTATTTTAACATTTTTACTTAAAGCAAGTTTTTTTTTCATAAAATGTCACGAGAATCGTAAATGAATGGTAAAAGTACAGATTAAAAGTAGAATTATATCCTGATCAGATTAATAAACTCACTAAATACCCTAATTTAAAGGAACGAAAATTAATTGCAATCGCAAATTAAGTTTTGGATATTTTTTCTTTGTAAAAATTTAATTGCTTTATTTGATTTTTGTTTTTTTGTTTCATGCAACCTTAAAGGTTTATTTACTGCCCGTTTCTATGACAACCACGGTCGAACGGACACGTATGTTGATGGTGGTCTCCTGTGTAACTACCCGATACACTGTTTTGATGGTCAGTTGTGTTACCTTCGTGTATCTCGTCCATACGTTAGACATACAGATTTGTTTTTAGTTCAGTCTCTTGAAGATACTATTTCAATGATTAGTTTGTTTATATTATTACAAGCTTTTATTTAACTTGCTTCCTCTGAATCTCTATCGTCATGAATCGAAACTGGTGAGCAAAATTTAGATCATTTCTAACTGACCAATTTCTTAAAAACTTGACACCTGGTTCAAGATCCAATGACGATACATCACGCATCTAAAAAATACCCATTAGCTAAGAAATTGCATCAGTCATATGGCGTTAATAAAACGTCTAATAATAATTTTTAACATGTTAAAGAATCAATCCAGTCGAGTTTCGTCAGTTTTAGTATGACGCAATCTTTTTTTTTTTTACATGATCCAATCAGAAATTAAGATCCGCGTCTCAAAATACACCATTAGTGATGATACATGTGTTTCAATTCAAATGTACATGGAATTTCATCATATTTTCATTTTAATAGGATTTATACGTTTAAATAAAAACGCAAATTGAATGTTACCATGACTTATTTCTTTAAATTTCTTAATTCTGAGACCCCAGCAACGCGGAATAATAATGCACCAGCATATAAATAACTTTAAAGAAAAACGTGGGTTGTTTTAAATTTTTGTAAAAGTATTAAATACTTAACTTAGTGATGTGTGGTTGAATAATTAATCTATTTACAAATGCATTTTTTTATTTATTCAAGGGAAACAACCAAATTGGTTCCTACTACCGCCGCTGAGCACTCAATTTCTTCCATTCTCCTTCACCTACCCTGCAATACACTCCAACATGCTTTTATCCCATACTAAACTACAATCCTGTCATCTACCCCAGGCTGGTACCTATCAATGGCCAAAGAAGATTCGTTCCTGCAGCGTGTGAAATCTCTGCAAGAGTTACCGTACTTGAAGGCTCAGTTCTTTCAACCACCAAGTAACAAAACAGTGGGGTTTCTTGTGGTAGGTAGATGTACAGCGGGGTTTCTTGTGGTAGGTAGATGTTAAACCACCCAGTTAAATACAGTGGGATTTCTTGTGGTACGTAGATGTACAGTGGGGTGTCTTGTGGTAGGTAGATGTACAGTGGGGTTTCTTGTGGTAGGTAAATGTTACATTTAAACCAGCCAATTACAGTGGGGTGTCTTGTGGTAGGTAGATGTACAGTGGGGTTTCTTGTGGTAGGTAGATGTACAGTGGGGTTTCTTGTGGTAGGTAGATGTTCTTGTGGTAGGTAGATGTACAGTGGGGTGTCTTGTGGTAGGTAGATGTACAGTGGGGTTTCTTGTGGTAGGTAGATGTACAGTGGGGTTTCTTGTGGTAGGTAAATGTTACATTTAAACCAGCCAATTACAGTGGGGTGTCTTGTGGTAGGTAGATGTACAGTGGAGTTTCTTGTGGTAGGTAGATGTACAGTGGGGTGTCTTGTGGTAGGTAGATGTACAGTGGGGTTTCTTGTGGTAGGTAGATGTACAGTGGGGTTTCTTGTGGTAGGTAGATGTACAGTGGGGTGTCTTGTGGTAGGTGGATGTACAGTGGAGTTTCTTGTGGTAGGTAGATGTACAGTGGGGTTTCTTGTGGTAGGTAAATGTTACATTTAAACCAGCCAATTACAGTGGGGTGTCTTGTGGTAGGTAGATGTTCTTGTGGTAGGTAGATGTACAGTGGGGTGTCTTGTGGTAGGTAGATGTTCTTGTGGTAGGTAGATGTACAGTGGGGTTTCTTGTGGTAGGTAGATGTACAGTGGGGTTTCTTGTGGTAGGTAGATGTACAGTGGAGTTTCTTGTGGTAGGTAGATGTACAGTGGGGTTTCTTGTGGTAGGTAGATGTACAGTGGGGTTTCTTGTGGTAGGTAGATGTACAGTGGGGTTTCTTGTGGTAGGTAGATGTACAGTGGGGTTTCTTGTGGTAGGTAAATGTTACATTTAAACCAGCCAATTACAGTGGGGTGTCTTGTGGTAGGTAGATGTACAGTGGAGTTTCTTGTGGTAGGTAGATGTACAGTGGGGTGTCTTGTGGTAGGTAGATGTACAGTGGGGTTTCTTGTGGTAGGTAGATGTACAGTGGGGTTTCTTGTGGTAGGTAGATGTACAGTGGGGTGTCTTGTGGTAGGTGGATGTACAGTGGAGTTTCTTGTGGTAGGTAGATGTACAGTGGGGTTTCTTGTGGTAGGTAAATGTTACATTTAAACCAGCCAATTACAGTGGGGTGTCTTGTGGTAGGTAGATGTTCTTGTGGTAGGTAGATGTACAGTGGGGTGTCTTGTGGTAGGTAGATGTTCTTGTGGTAGGTAGATGTACAGTGGGGTTTCTTGTGGTAGGTAGATGTACAGTGGGGTTTCTTGTGGTAGGTAGATGTACAGTGGAGTTTCTTGTGGTAGGTAGATGTACAGTGGGGTTTCTTGTGGTAGGTAGATGTACAGTGGGGTTTCTTGTGGTAGGTAGATGTACAGTGGGGTTTCTTGTGGTAGGTAGATGTACAGTGGGGTTTCTTGTGGTAGGTAGATGTACAGTGGGGTTTCTTGTGGTAGGTAGATGTACATTGGGGTTTCTTGTGGTAGGTAGATGTTACATTTAAACCAGCCAAATACAGTGGGATTTCTTATGGTATGTAGATGTTACATTCAAACCAGCCAGTTAAATGTAGTGGGATTTCTTGTGATTTTTCTTTAAAACCACTTAATTACAAAACACTGATATTCGTGTAATATTAGATTTTAATAATAATTATTATTGATATTAGTATGTTAATTTATTCCAGTTTGGTGAGTAAAGTGTGATGTTTTTCCCAGTTTGATGTAAAATGTGATGTTTGTCCCAATTTGATGAGTAACATGTGATGTTTGTCCCAATTTGATAAGTAAAGTTAATGTTTTTCCCAATTTGAAGAGTAAAATGTGATGTTTTTCCTAGTTTGATGAGCAAAATGTAAACTTTTTTTTTGGATTTTGGACCCCCCCCCCCCCGGTCCACAAAAATCCACTTTTTTCCTTATAAAAGTCCATATGCGTCCACAAAAGTCAGTTTTTTTTTCGGACCCCCCTCCCCCCCCCCCCCCCCGCGTGTGGACGTCATAAATGGATGACCTCTAATGTTTGTTTGATAAGTAAAGTTTGATGTTTTTCCTTGTTTGGTGAGTAACATATGATGTTTTCTCAGTTTGATATGTAAACTGTGATGTTTTTCCCAACTTGATGAGTAAAATGTGATGTTTCCCCAGTATGATGAGTAAAATGTCATGTTTTTCCCAGTATGATGACATCGAGATGGAGGTCATGCGGTACAGACTAGAAAACAGAAACGGCTGTAACGAACCAGCAACTCCAAGTAAACAAACCAAATTGTTTAAGTGAGTTCTTTCCCCTCCTAGACAATGATAACTTATCTTTCTTGTTGTTCGTATAGTCATGTATTGTGGCTTAAATCGCTAGCTATTTCACCTTTTAAAAACAGGGTATTATCCTTTAGTTTTCTGTCGTATGTGCAAATTCAGGGCTTTAAGTAAGTTTAAATCTATTTATGATTAAAATAATATTGTATTTTAAAAATTTAAGTTTCATTTTTATTGAGTGTTTAAATCAACTTTTGTTTCTCCCTCATCTTATACTTGTCTTTCTAAGTGTTTGTCTTGTAGACTTACTTGGCGCCGCTGTTATCCTTCTGCTTTACTACCCCCCCCCCTGCATCCTCTGCTTTATTCCCCCCCCTCCCCTGCACTAAGCCATCATCTGCTTTATTCCCCCTCCTTTCTTGCACAGCCATTCTCTGCTTTACCCCCCCCCCCCTGCACTCAGCCATACTCTGCTTTACCCCAACCCCACCCACCCTACACTCAACCATCCATAGGTCCTCTACTAATGTCGAACCCTGGCGTTGTTTTCTGTCTTATTTACATCAGCCTTGTAATTTTCCTTATGAGAAAATTTTAACTAGACCTAACTCTCGTGTGCCATGTCCATCCCAGTTGAATCTTTGTTTAGACTCATGTTTTGGTTCAATGCGAACATTCTCTTCTAGGCCGTCTGTGTGGGATTATCAATTGGTTCCTTATTTACCACTTGTACAGTGGCAACACAGGTCGTATTTTATAGAGCTGTGTTTTCTTAGCATCAACCACATTTACATGTGATTTCATAAGTTGTGTTTTATTAGCTACAACCACATTTACATGTATTTTCACAAGCTGTGTTTTCTTAGCACCAACCACATTTACAAGTGATTTCACAAGTTGTGTTTTCTTAGCACCAACCACATTTAAATGTGATTTCACAACTCACACAAAAACAAGTCAATGTGTTTTACCCAGACTGAAGCAGAAGAAGAAAACTGCCAAAGGAAAAGCTGACCGTGAACACAGACGAATCGTCAAGGCTGTGGAGAATTTCATGAAGGTCAGGGCGTGATGGGACAATGTGTGGTTTCAATTTCAGCTTTCATGATTAGAAATTATTTTTGTTTAGTTTAAGGTTTGTTTTTATGGTTATGAGTTTACTTTGTCTTGAAGGAAATAGTTCAACATATTGTTAATGTAAGATGTGAAGTTAAGGTGGCTCTATAAAGTCCTATTTTGTGCATTTACAAGAACCTACTACCTAAGCCTACACTCACAAAGCTATTTGTATTAGAATATTACTTTTATAGCGCCATTCGCTTTAATCAGTAGTACCATCAGCTTTAAACACAAACCCTAAACTTCATCATTACCACTACAGGCCCTAAACAAGCACAATTTAGACGACAATGAATTTATTGATAAACACGAACTACAGGATGCACTTGAAGACGTAAGGAATTCTTTTATATTTTAATTAAATTTTAAAAATTGTTTGTTTTATTAGTAACTTTATAGCAACACATAGTGGCGATGTAGAGACATTGAAGTTCAGGAATTTCTTGAGAGAGCAATAGTAACTTTTTGTTGACTAATGACTAATACGGTCCAGCTAACGTGGTGTACGTACCTTTTTTTAAATGTAAGTCTAATTAAAGAGACTCGGCAGGTTATTTGCTGTTGTTTTTTGTTTCCAGAGAGACGTGTTTTCTGAAGATGACGTCAGACTTTTGTTCGGAGAAACGTCGGGAGTGGATGCGGCGTTTAAAATTTTAGACAAAGATGGGAACGGTCAGGTAGGTAATTAGACGTAACGGTCAGATAGGTAACTGGACGGGACGGTCAGGTAGGTAATTGGTTGTTTTTCTTTAGAATTTTTGTACTGAACGATATAGGTGTTTTAGACGTGTTCAACCATTGTTCATTTTGTTCAGAAATTTAAATTTGTTTTGTTTTAGATACAGTTTCGAGAGCTGGTCCTTTTTATCGAAGAACAAGGAATCAGGTTACAGGTAGAATATTTTTGTTCCGTCCATTTTGTATGTTTTGATGTATTATTTTTAAATTATCTTTAGCATAGGTTATGGTGGCCGTATATATATATATATATATATATATATATATATATATATATATATATATATATATATATATATATATATATATATATATATAACATAATTATTTGTTTTTAGATAAAAAATAAAACATTTCAAATCATTTAGGTCCACGTACAAAGTGTTTTGCAGATTTTATATTTTTATTATCATAATTTCAAAGCAAACTTTATAAAAAAAACAACACCATATTCCCACATCCATACTCCTTAAAAAAATCTTATAAAAATTCCAGACGAGGTTCCAGGGATTCGGAAGAAGAGACGTCCAGAATTTGGGCGATTTTTTATCCGCTCTGATGGACACGATGTTGACCAACCTCAAATATGTCTTTGTTAAGGTCAGATGTTGACTTTTTATTTGTTAATGTGATATGTAGCCTCTTGTGTTGGTTAATGGGATATGTAGCCTCTTGTGTTGGTTAATGTGAGGTATAGACATAAGCACTGGTTAATTTTAAGTGTAGCCCTTGTGTTGGTTAATGTGAGGTATAGACATAAGCACTGGTTAATTTTAAGTGTAGCCGTTGTGTTGGTTAATGTGAGGTATAGACATAAGCACTGGTTAATTTTAAGTGTAGCCCTTGTGTTGGTTAATGTGAGGTATAGACATAAGCACTGATTAATTTTAAGTGTAGCCCTTGTATTGGTTAATGTGAGGTATAGACATAAGCACTGGTTAATTTTAAGTGTAGCTTTAGTATAGGTTAAGGTAAAATGTAGCCCTTGTATTGGTTAAGGTCAGACATAGCCTGTTGTTTGTAGTAGATGAAGAGTAGATTTAGTTGGATGTAACGAGTGCTCTTCTGCCATTTCTTGGAAGGCTTTCTTATGTTCTTCGTTGTTGATGAAAGAAAGAGTATAAATTATGTCATCAATCTGATTCTCAAAACTTTCGTTTAATTTCGATAATTAACGCATCTAATTCTCAAAATGTTTATATGTTTTGTCCAAGTCATAAATCTAATTTGAAAAACGAAATTTTACGAACACGTTTGGCATATTTCAACACTTACAGGAATCTGATGACTTCAGGACAGTGGGCATCAACACAGGGCATATCGGAACTACGGATTATGCCCTGGAAGAGGCAGATAAAGAGTTCCTGATTCAGGTATGAAAGTGTTTACAGAATGTTGTATACACTTGATAATGTCACTACAGTTCCACTCTTAAGACATACAAAGGCTGGCACTAATTATATGAACTTAATTATTCGCTTGACATCGTAAACTATTTCAGGGCTCAAGGAATACACATTTTAATAACTTGACTACTTCATATTATGTTATTGAGATTCGGTGTAACACAAAATATCTAAATAGGAAAAAAACAACGCGTGTAGTGAGTGCTGATCAAAATAGTTGCTCGAGAACAAGATTTTATTTATTTTTAGATCCGTTTTGACAAATCCTTTAAACTAATAATAGGTGCTAGGAAAACGCCGGTGTTTTTGATTAATCTGTTCTACTATACTTCGAGGTGACGTCTAGGGCACACTCAAGAGTTGCTAGTGTATCGAACTATTGATTAGAGAGATTGTAAATGTATTGTTTTGTCTCTTGTTGACAGAGGGGCTACAACGCTACCAGAGCGTTCTTGAAGTATTACGTGGCTAAAGGCAGGGAGTGCCAGAGGAAAACCACAGGCCATCTTCTCAATGGGGGCCCTAACACGGACGTTACAGATGGGGGCCTAGGGCTAGACACTGGGGGCCCTCACACAGACGTTACAGATGGGGGCCTAGTGCTAGATACTGCTAGTGGGGGCCGTGCTTAAGACAACACTTCTAATGGGGCCTCACGATAGACAATGCTAGTGGGGGGGACCTGTAAAATACATCGTTAGATTTGTGTACCCCACTAGACAGATGGCCCAGTGGGACTCTACATTGGATAGTGTTGTCAGTGGGGGATCCCACGTGACAGAAATATCATTCTGACATGTCAGTGTTACTGTCAGTCAGCTGACGTCCCATGAGGTAACAGAACGACACTTGTAACTCTCATATCTCAGTTGTAAATATATTGGGCACACTTGAAAGCTACAGAAACATGTCTTATTGGCAAGTGTGTCAAATCATATTTTTTCCGATTTTTTTATTTCTTTTTAAAATCTCGCTTTTTAAAATGTTTAAATTTAAAAAATATATTTTAAATATTTATTTCATAAAACTAATATAAATTATTGCATTAAGGAAAATAACCCATAGATTTTTGTTTTCTGTGTAATCTAGAATAGGTTTGAAAAGCTGATTCCATATGGACATGGTTCGAAATTTTTTTTACCAGAAAGCATATTTTAAAACTAAAATTGGATACTTTACAACATGTGTGTAAAAAGTACAAAATTACTTCCGGTTTTATTATGGCTAGAAATAATTTTAAAAAAATTACTACTAATGTAATAGTAATTTAGCAAACACTTTTATTTTTTATTTGGATTATTAGAATCAAGGTGTGGTGGTGATAGGGGATGTTATTTTATTTAATATAAATAAACTACTAAGCTATAAAACCATTGAACGCTATTGTGTATTTTATCATTGAAAACAATTGTTGTGACTTTCATTGTTTTGCTTTCCCTGGCCATTCCGGTTGATTTCAAGGAGGGGTTGAGGTCGGTTTTTTAAATATTTGAATTATTTAAAATAATTCAAAACGCCTTTTCAACGGCTTATATTCAATACAAAAATATGAAAATGATAAGGTTCCCAAACAGCTTTAAGTTTTTAAAATGTAACTATAGTTTTATCGCTAGCCATATTTTTAAAAAGATTAAAAAAAAGAATTAGCATGATTTCATGGGGTTTTAAAGACTATTGTAGATTGTAAGGTCTGCTGGTGTTTCGTTCATTATACATCTTATTACTATCCCGAATGAAAATATACAAGGCGATTAAAATTTAAGAGTTAAGTGAATCTTTAATCTCAAGCGTATATGAATTGTTGTTACGTTGTTGTTGTGGAAAATACAAAATTGTGAAGCCAATGTAACAATAATGTATGTCACACCAGAAATATACCAAGTTTTGTATAACATTAATACTAATAGTTTCGCTGTCTGTCTATCTATCTATCTATCTGACAAGAACGCTCTAGAGAAAACACAAGGAAAAAAAAACATGCACAGTAATTCGAAAAACGAAGTATGACGTCGACACATTTAGCATCTCAAGCCGGAGAGTGCACACAGTAATATGACGTCATTGATTGTCGAGTAAACATTGAATACAAAGGAAATTTTGTCTAATCTAAATGGTTTGCGTGAAGATTTTCTTGCATACAATTCTTCGGGGAGGGGCGAAGCCCCACCCCCCTCCGCGTAAGAACATCTGAGCCCCCCCCCCCCCTCCCCAACTCAAAAGAAATTTCTTCATCGATACTCTATAGTAAAATTACCGCCTAATTAATGTGTCTAATCTAAAAAGTGGTTTTCTTGCAATTTCTTTAATGCAATTCTTCGGGTAGTGGCTAAGCGCGACACCAGTTTTTCTTTCAGACTTTTTCCTCCCCGGAGAGGGGTGGGGGGTACTAGAAATTTTCGGGGGCGGGGGTAGAATTTTCGTGGAGGGGGCGGACACTGGAAAAAGTATATATAAGTATATTTCGTTGAATGGGACGGTAGACATGTTTTTTTAGGGGGGGGGGGGTGGGGGGGGATGGGATGGTTTTAATTTAGACTTTTTCCTCCCCGGAGAGGGGTAGGGGTACTTGAAATTTTCGGTGGCGGGGGTAGAATTTTCGGGGAGGGGAGCGGACACTGGAAAAGTATATAATTATATTTCGTTGAATGGGACGGTAGAAATTTTTTTTTGGGGGGGAGGGGGTGGTGTGTGTGTGTGTGGGGGGGGGGGGGGGTGGTGTGTGTGTGGGGGGGGGGGGTGGTGTGTGTGTGGGGTGGGGTGGGGTGGTTTGTGTGTGGGGTGGGGTGGGGTGGTTTTAGTTTAGACTTTTTCCTCAACGGAGAGGGGTGGGGTACTTGAAATTTTCGGGGGCGGGGGGTGTGTGTGGGGGGGGGGGTGGGTTGGTTTAGTTTAGAGAAAAGAGACAGCACTATCAGGTGTGTGGGGGGGTGGGGGGCGGTGTGTGGGGGGGTGGTGTGTGTAGGGGGGTGGTGTGTGGGGGGTGGGTGAGGGGGGGGTGGGGGTGGTGGGGGTGGGTGTGTGTGTGGGGGGGTGAGTTGGTTTTAGTTTAGAGAAAAGAGACAGCACTATCAGCCTAGCGCCCGTTGTACCCTTCCTCAACGGGCCATGTTTCTCGTCTATAATAATAGTTTCGCTGTCTGTCTATCTATCTATCTATCTGACAAGAACGCTCTAGAGAAAACACAAGGAAAATAAAAACATGCTTAGTAATTTGAAAAACGAAGTATGACGTCGACACATTTAACACAGAGTAGAAAATAATCTCAAGCCGGATAGTGCACACATTAATATGACGTCATTGATTATCGAGTAAACATTCAATACAAAGGCAATTTGGTCTAATCTAAGTGGTTTGCGTGAAGAGTTTCTTTAATACAATTCTTCGGGTAGGGGCGAAGCCCCACCCCCGCGTAAGAACGTCTGGTTTTAATTTAGACATTTTCCTCCCCGGAGAGGGGTGGGGGGTACTTGAAATTTTCGGTGGCTGGGGTAGAATTTTCGGGGAGGGGGCGGACACTGGAAAAAGTATATAATTATATTTCGTTGAATGGGACGGTATATATGTTTTTTTTTGGGGGGGGGGGGGGGGGGGTGGGGGGTGGGGGTGGTGTGTGTGGGGGGTGGGGGTGGTTTTAGTTTAGACTTTTTCCTCCCCGGAGAGGGGTGGGGGGTACTTGAAATTTTCGGTGGCGTGGGTAGAATTTTCGGGGAGGTGGCGGGCACTGGAAAAAGTATATAATTATATTTCGTTGAATGGGACGGTAGACATGTTTTTTTTTTGGGGTGGGGGGGGGGGGGGTGGGGGTTGGTGTGTGTGGGGGGTGGGGGGTGGTGTGTGTTGGGGGTAGGGGGTGGTGTGTGTGGGGGTGGGGTGGTTTTAGTTTAGACTTTTTCCTCCCCGGAGAGGGGTGGGGGGGTACTTGAAATTTTCGGTGGCGGGGGTAGAATTTTCGGGGAGGGGGCGGGCACTGGAAAAAGTATATAATTATATTTCGTTGAATGGGACGGTAGACATGTTTTTTTTGGGGGGTGGGGGTGGGGGGGGGGTGGTGTGTGTTTGGAGGGGGGGGTGGGGTGGTTTTAGTTTAGAGAAAAGAGACAGTACTATCAGCCTAGCGCCCGTTGTATCCTTCCTCAACGGGCCATTTTTCTCGTAGATACATGTTTCTGTTGAATGTATTTGTACTGCTTGATAATCGTTTATCATGGACAAGGAACTTGTAAAATTATACGCGTAGATACAAGATGACTTGTAATGATAATACCATATTTAACTAGCTAATTGTTAAGAGAATGAATGTGTTATCACAAATTTAATGTGTTGTCACACCCCCCCCCCCCCCCCCCCCCCGCTTTAAATGTAATGTCGTCAGCTGGCGAATGTTACTAGTGGCTAGTGCAAATGAGAGGATTTTGTTTTCAGAAGAGCTCTAATTTCCAAGCATACTGCAAAGTGCAAATACACCTGAACTCGAACACTGACCATATACATATACATATACAATATATATATATATATATATATATATATATATATATATATATATATATATATATATATATATATATTGTAATGATATATATTGTAATGATATTTTTGTGCTTGAATGAAGGTATGTAGGTGTAGAATAGTATAGGAAAGTAAAATGTATAAGGTATTGGATGTAAAAACAAATAATAGCCAACAATAAAATTACCTTCGAAGAGTGATAGTGTTGTACCAGCTACCTACGTGAACAGTTGTACCGTCTACCTGACCTCAACAAAACTACAAGGTACAACCAAAGACTGGCAGTAAAAATACTAATTATCATATTCCCATTATCTGACTAATTACTATAATCCAGGTATCTGATCGTGTGAGGCGCAAGCACAAAGACGTGCTACAAACAGGCCAGCTAACGACTAGGCCCATAATTTTACTTACACTCCTATCTGAACTTGCACGATATTTTTTGTTTGATAAAAGAACTTTGTTATGTTCTTAAAGTGAGTCAAGTCGACCGTGTTGTGTGGAAACTTGAGAGATTTATTGTTTGATAAAAGAACTTTGTTATGTTCTTAAAGTGAGTCAAGTAGACAGTGTTGTGTGGAAACTTGAGGGATTTATTGTTTGATAAAAGAACTTCGTTTTGTTCTAAAAGTGAGTCAAGTAGACAGTGTGGAAACTTGAGAGATTTATTGTTTGATAAAAGAACTTCGTTATGTTCTTAAAGTGAGTCAAGTAGACAGTTTTGTATGGAAACTTGAGAGATTTATTGTTTGATAAAAGAACTTTGTTATGTTCTTAAAGTGAGTCAAGTAGACAGTGTTGTATGGAAACTTGAGGGATTTATTGTTTGATAAAAGAACTTCGTTTTGTTCTAAAAGTGAGTCAAGTAGACAGTGTGGAAACTTGAGAGATTTATTGTTTGATGGAAACTTGAGAGATTTATCCTGCAGATATGGGAGTGTGTTGATAGTTTGTGTGTGTGGGGGGGGGGGGGGGGGGGGGCGAGAAACAGTTTACCTACAATAACAGTGTAACGCCTACTACAACAGTGTAACACCTACAACAGTGTAACACCCACAACTACAGTGTAACACATACAACAGTGTAACACCTACAACAACAGTGTAAAACCTACAACAGTGTAACACCTACTACAACAGTGTAACACCTACAACTACAGTGTAACACCTACAACAGTGTAACACCTACTACAACAGTGTAACACCTACAACAACAGTGTAACACATACAACAGTGTAACACCTACAACAGTATAACACCTACAACAACAGTGTAACACCTACAACAGTGTAACACCTACTACAACAATGTAACACCTACAACAATGTAACACCTACAACAGTGTAACACCTACAACAACAGTGTAACACCTACAACAACAGTGTAACACCTACTACAACAGTGTAACAACAACAACAGTGTAACACCTACAACAACAGTGTAATACCTACAATAGTGTAACACCTACTACAACAGTGTAACACCTACAACTACAGTGTAACACCTACAACAGTATAACACCTACAACAACAGTGTAACACCTACAACAACAGTGTAACACCTACTAGAACAGCGTAACACCTACTACAACAGTGTAACAACAACAACAGTGTAACACCTACAACAACAGTGTAACACCTACTACAACAGTGTAACAACAACAACAGTGTAACACCTACAACAACAGTGTAATACCTACAATAGTGTAACACCTACTACAACAGTGTAACACCTACAACAGTGTAACACCTACTACAACAGTATAACACCTACAACAGTGTAACACCTACAACAACAGTGTAATACCTACAATAGTGTAACACCTACAACAGTGTAACACCTACAACAACAGTGTAACACCTACAACAGTATAACACCTACAACAACAATGTAACACCTACTACAACAGTGTAACAACAACAACAGTGTAACACCTACAACAGTGTAACATCTACAACAACAGTGTAACACCTACAACAACAGTGTAACAACAACAACAACAGTGTAACACCTACAACAACAGTGTAATACCTACAATAGTGTAACACCTACAACAGTGTAACACATATAACATCAGTGTAACACCTACAATAGGGTGACATCTACAACAACAGTGTAACAACTACAACAATAATGTTATCTATACAACAACAGAGCTATACCTACAAAACAACACAAGTCGAACACCTACACCGCCTGAAACCCACCACGGCACGAGTCTCTGTTTTCGTTCAGTGAAGCGTGACGTTGAAAATATTTACGCTGATCGCGCAGGTGTGAAAAAGAAGAATGGCGGAACTTTTGTGCGTGTGGCAGCCGCTATAAACGGCAGAACTAAACGTGCGCCATTAGATATTGCGAGAAGGGGGCATTTAGGGGACCTAAATACGACCATGATTAAAATTCATAATTATATGCGGACTTTAATTTTCTTTATGTAATTTTATAAAATGAAAAACGTTCTAAATCAGGTATTGAATCCTAACACATTGGCTGTGAGCTGTTGCTGCCCTGTACTCCACAGGGAGGGACGAGGATCAAGTAAGTAAGTGTGTACAGGCTTGCGTTCGTGTGTACAGGCTAGCGTTCGTGTGTACAGGCTAGCGTTCGTGTGTACAGGCTAGCGTTCGTGTGTACAGTCTAGCGTTCGTGTGTACAGGCTAGCGTTCGGGTCCATTGACGTCGCCACTTGTTTGACTACTGAACACTTACCGCAGTATGTCATTTTCTTTCTGCTATCGACGGTAGGAACTTATTCCCCTTTTTGCCCATGATGAATCATCACGTTTTCTGCAATAAAATGCTCTCCCACCCCTCTCCCTGCCCCCCCCCCTCCCCAGAGTAACCCGCGCCGCTGTAAAGTGGGCGTACCATTAGTACCGACTAAACTAGGTTAAAAGATCAACAACTTACTGTAGACTAGTATTTTTAATGTAGGCTATGCAAACAACCTATTTTCAACATCTGGTATTTGATTAAATGCAAACAGATCATTTGCGTTGTAAAAGTTTCATTATGGTAATTAGGATGTCTATAGGTTATAAGAAAAAGGCTGCGATTTTGCAGTGATATTTTGACAAGTCTGTATATAAGTTGGATTGTTTTTACATAACTGTATTATTTGTCAACAGTATTCACAATTGTTGAAGGGTAAATTTACTATACGTTGGTGAAAGTGATCTTTAATTTTACTTTAAGTTTAAAATTTATTACGGTAAGTAATAAATAAATTTTTTGATTGACTGAATAATACGTTTTATTTATTTGTTAACCTGTTTATGGAACAAAATCACTGTACTTTTTTCTAGAATTAAAAAAATTTAATCTTCAAAATTCTAACAGACTGTAACAAGCATCAACCCTATAATATCCCAAAATAGTGGTGCTGATCTCAATCTTCTTTTATGTCTTGACCAAATTATCATGTACGACAACTCAAACGCTAGTTTTCAGTAGAGTTGTCCTCACCCTGTCCTGTTTCTCAAACAGTGTTTCTTCCAGACTTCTTTTCCGGGGGGGGGGGGGGGGGGGCACTTGAACTTTCCGGGGGTGGGGGGGCGGTAGACTTTCTTCGGGGGGGGGGGGGCGGACCCTGTTAAAAGTATATATTTTCTTTATAGGTTGTATAAATTTCATTTCGTTCGGGGGGGGGGGGGGGGGCGGTAAAAAATGTTCTTTGCCCCCCCCCCCCCCCGAAGAGATGCCTGGAAGAAACTCTGTTCTCAAATCTTACTTAAATTGAGTGTCATGCAGTTTTAAAATCTATCCAATCACATTACCTGGATAAAATACTGCACCCTTCGAATAATGACAAAAAATTATTGTATGTATTTAGGGTTCAGATCTAACCAAATGTCTGTGTCAATCTTTGATGATCTCGTTATTTTGTCTGTTGAAGACAGCTGCAGAAACCATGGGAAACAACAGAAGTGTACACGAAGAACCGTTGACACAAACACAGTACACACACCTTGACGAGAAGAGGAGGTAACCCTGATTGAAATTAGCCAATCTATCTATATATATAATTCTCTTCTGGGAGCCGTTAGAAAACAAGCTGCAAGCACCTCCTTGCAGTCCCCTCTCTTTCTCTCTATCACTATCACTACCACCCCCACCCCACCCCCACATTGTCTGGTGAGCTGTGGTCACGCTAAATGTTTACAAAGCTAAATGTTTACAAATCGTAGAGCCGTAGAGCCGGGTTTCTATTAGGGGCAGATAATTTAGTTCGAATTTAAACTTACAGGAGGTAACTAAGAAATAACTAAGAGGAGGCTGCTTTCACGGGGGGGGGGGGGTGTAGGGTCGGGGTTAGGGGAAAGGGGGGGGGTGAGGTAGTGTTTTAAAGCAAATATTTTCAGTGGCAGCATTGGTACTGTCGAATTCACAAATTATGAATTACTGAAAAGTAGAAAATAAAACAACTAAATAGCGGCGTATGATACGCTGCGGGTCGGCTCGTATATATAATTATTTTTCTGGCAGACGCTAGAAAACAAGCTGTAAGCGCGCTCCCTACCACCCCCACCCCTACATGGTCTGGTGAGCTGTGGTTCACGCTAAATGTTTACCAGCAGAGCCGGGTTTAGTGACGACTATTAGGGGCAGATAATTTAGTTTGAACCGATTTTAAACGTAGGGGGAAGGGGGTAACTAAGTGGAGTTTACTTTAACGGAGGGGGGGGGGAAGGAGGGGGGTATCGTCCTAAACGAGCTACTTATAGTGTTTTAAAGAAATATTTTCAGTGGCAGCGTTGGTACTGTCGAATTCACAAAATAATGAATTACTGAAAAGTAGAAAAAAGAAACAACTAAATAGCGGCGTATGATATGCCGCGGGTCGGCTCGTTAATTATATTTTAATGAGTTCACCAAAGCCACATTGAGCTAATTGAAACCTGATCTAACCAATCAAGTCGTAGTTGTAAAACAAAATAAAAACATCTCTAAACGTGTAGTTTATCTGCCACTAGTACGACCCTCTTGATAAAATCAACAAACGGGTGCGCGGACCTTTGACCACAGGTGCTTTGACCATAGGGGGTTTGACCATAGGGGGTTTGACCACAGCGGAGCTTTGACCATAGGGGCTTTGATCATAGGGGGTTTGACCACAACGGGCCTTTGACCATAGCGGTGCTTTGACCATAGGGGGTTGATCATAGGGGGTTTGACCATAGGGGGTTTGACCACATGTGTTTTCTCAGCATAGGGTCTTTGATCACCGGTAGTCTTTCAACTGGTGTTTGATCGCAAGCGCTGTGTCCGGCTTTGATCATAAGTGTGATACAATTAACACGATTGTATACATGTTTCCTGAGAGTACGTTAATAGAAATTAACATGTATTTGTAATAAGCCAAGAACTATATTTTAGTCTCCACATAAAGGCTGGTGCTAGGCCTCATAGATTTATTTTAAATATAAATGAAATACAAATAATGCGACAAGAAAAGCTGTCTTTTGCCGTGTGCAGTCCATCTGTAGGAAACGTCACATTGTTGGGTGACTACATTGGAGGAGAGACTGAAGACTGTAATGCCATCCTTCACAAATGTTATTTGTTCGTGCTACACCATCGCCAATCGTGTGCATTTGATTCCAAGTTTCAACTGGAAACAAAGCAAGCTTGTACTTTTCGCCACGACCACGGATGCGACGACCTCGGACACAGCGCTTGTGATCAAACACCAGTTGATAGACCACCTGTGATCAAAGACCCTCTGCTGAGAAAACACCTGTGGTCAAACCGCCTATGGTCAAACCCCCTATGATCAAACCCCCTATGGTCAAAGCTCCGCTGTGGTCAAACCCCCTATGGTCAAACCCCCTATGGTCAAAGCCCCTATGATCAAAGCTCCACTGTGGTCAAACCCCCTATGGTCAAAGCCCCTATGATCAAAGCTCCGCTGTGGTCAAACCCCCTATGGTCAAACCCCCTATGGTCAAAGCTCCGCTGTGGTCAAACCCCCTATGGTCAAACCCCCTATGGTCAAAGCCCCTATGATCAAAGCTCCGCTGTGGTCAAACCCCCTATGGTCAAACCCCCTATGGTCAAACCCCCTATGGTCAAACCCCCTATGGTCAAACCCCCTATGGTCAAAACCCCTATGGTCAAACCCCCTATGGTCAAACCCCCTATGGTCAAACCCCCTATGGTCAAACCCCCTATGGTCAAACCCCCTATGGTCAAACCCCCTATGGTCAAAGGCCCGCTGTGGTCAAACCCCCTATGATCAAAGCCCCTATGATCAAAGCTCCGCTGTGGTCAAACCCCCTATGGTCAAACCCCCTATGGTCAAAGGCCCGCTGTGGTCAAACCCCCTATGATCAAAGCCCCTATGATCAAAGCTCCGCTGTGGTCAAACCCCATATGGTCAAAGCCCCTATGGTCAAACCCCCTATGGTCAAAGCACCTGTGGTCAAAGGTCCTAGGACCAACAGACGGAATGATCAATACAAGACTGGACGACATAAGGTCACACGGTACGGCTAACGAACAAGACTATTATCTCCAGGTATCTGGCGATGCTGAAGGAGAGAGAGGACCTGGTCTGGGAGCAGTCTCAAGATGACGTCACTGACACCGAATTCATTGAAGTCACAGGTTAACTGTAGCGCTAAAACATCAACGTTTTAGATTAAGTTTTTGATTAAGTATTTAGATAGATTCAGTTTTTAGATTAAGTTTTTAGATTAAGTTTTTAGATTAAGTTTTTAGTAAAATTAGAAAATTTTAAAATATTAAAAAAAAATTGAAGATGTTTATTGTCAAGTGTAATATCACATACACTATCGTGTATTTTGTTATAGAGTCCCCACCGAAATACGCGGAAATTCTTCCCGAAGACTTCCTGTTTCCGTTCGAGAATTTGATCTTTGAGGGAGGTGGCAACAAGGGACTCGCCTATGTAGGTGGTATAAAGGTGAGGATAGTTGTCCCTCTGGCAAAAGTCTATGTGGTCATTTATCCCACTTATGAAAACGTTCTTTCTGGTTTTTGTTCAAACCTTACAAACTTCTGTTTGGGCATGTTTTCTATTTGTGAAAACGTTCGTTCGGGCATTTTCCCCAAACAGTACAAATGTCCATTCGGGCATTTGTTCAATAAATGCAAACGTCCATTCGTGCAAGTATCATTAGAGCATTACTCGTAGAACCCATTAGAGAGTTGCTGATATGATGTTGTGAAACTGTGGGGGTGCAGAGTTAAATTAAAGACAGCTACTTGTTTAGGATTGACATGCATTTATTTGATTAATAATTGATTACTTACGAAAGTTCTTGAACTTTGTACGTGTGTTTCAGTACTTTGAGGAAATAGGAATGATGCCAGGAATTCGAAGATTTGGTGGAAGTAGTGCAGGGGCGATAACCGCAACACTGGTAGCCCTGGGTTACAGTTCCTGCGATATAGAAGTTTTCATGTCGGATGATCTTGAGGAGATATTTTTAGGTGAGTTCCTGACGTACTGTAGGACTTTAAGGTCCTGTGTCTGACGTCTTTGCGCCTAGCTAGACCATTGACGAGAAGTTGTAGATTGCAGAAGGAACTTGTTTAGCCAAAGTTAAATTTCTAAACAAATGTGTATTTTGCTGGTCAAACTACCACTAACGTGACATGTTCTGGTGTCGTGTCCACCCTTAGACCACTCCTGCGGGTACTTCAGCCTTCTGCCCAACCTCCTGAGCAAGTTTGGCTGGAATCCTGGCGACAGATTTTCTGATTGGTGCGGTGAAATGATCAAAGAAAAGTCTTCGACAGCGAACCCCGACATGACCTTCGATGATGTAAGAAAAGTTTTCGTTGTTTAGAGAAACCTTCTTTGCTGTTAGTTGTTTTACGTTTAGTTTAGCTCTGCTTAACACCCTCTAGCCCCCACTAACCCCCTTTAATCCCCTCTAACCACTCTAACCCACACTAACCCCCTCTAACCCCCTCTAACCACCTTAACCATCTCTACAGTTGTGCAAGGTATGTAGGCTGTTGCTTTGTTTTGTTCGTACCAATCCAACCCCTCTTAACCCTAACCCAACCCATCGTAACCCTAACCCAACCCATTTTAACCCTACCCTACCCATGTCTACATTTGTACAGAGAACGTAGAGTGGAGCTGTGTATTGTGGTCACTTAGTCTAATCAACCTTGACCCTAACCCAACCCATCTTAACCAAACCCATGTCTACAGTTGTACAGAGAACGTAAAGTGGAGCTGTGTATTGTAGTCACCAACCTGAACCAGATGAGGAGTGAGTACTGCCACCCCAAAACTACACCGGATATGCCGATAAGGGAAGCAGTGCGCATGTCAATGGCCTTGCCAGGTCGGTTGAGGTTTTTATAAGAGAAAAAAAGAGAAATAACAAGGATATATATATATATATATATATATATATATATATAAACAAACGCGTTTCATCAATCAAGAGCTAAAACTAAATAGAGTAAATATAAAATAAATTGGTAAATCGAGACCCTCCTCGGAAAAACGCAACATGCTCAAATAAATTAAATTTAAAAAAAAAACAACCTTGTATTAAAAAGGTTTAAAAAAGTTTTAAAAATAAAATATAAAAAATTAACAGAAATTTGATATGAAAGAATTCGACGCTAAAATATTTAGCGTTTTTTATTAAAGATTATACATATTTGCTGTATTAGCATTAAGTGAAAGCCGAGTTAAAACGTTAATCATAAACAAACAAACAAACAAAACATACAAGCTAATAAAATTATTTTAACATTTTTACTTAAAGCAAGTTTTTTTTCATAAAATGTCACGAGAATCGTAAATGAATGGTAAAAGTACAGATTAAAAGTAGAATAATATCCTGATCAGATTAATAAACTCACTAAATACCCTAATTTAAAGGAACGAAAATTAATTGCAATCGCAAATTAAGTTTTGAATATTTTTTCTTTGTAAAAATTTAATTGCTTTATTTGATTTTTGTTTTTTTGTTTCATGCAACCTTAAAGGTTTATTTACTGCCCGTTTCTATGACAACCACGGTCGAACGGACACGTATGTTGATGGCGGTCTCCTGTGTAACTACCCGATACACTGTTTTGATGGTCAGTTGTGTTACCTTCGTGTATCTCGTCCATACGTTAGACATAGAGATTTGTTTTTAGTTAGGTCTCTTGAAGATACTATTTCAATGATTAGTTTGTTTATATTATTACAAGCTTTTATTTAACTTGCTTCCTCTGAATCTCTATCGTCATAAATCGAAACTGGTGAGCAAAATTTAGATCATTTCTAACTGACCAATTTCTTAAAAACTTGACACCTGGTTCAAGATCCAATGACGATGCATCACGCATCTAAAAAATACCCATTAGCTAAGAAATTGCATCAGTCATATGGCGTTAATAAAACGTCTAATAATAATTTTTAACATGTTAAAGAATCAATCCAGTCGAGTTTCGTCAGTTTTAGTATGACGCAATCTTCTTTTTTTTTACATGATCCAATCAGAAATTAAGATCCGCGTCTCAAAATACACCATTAGTGATGATACATGTGTTTCAATTCAAATGTACATGGAATTTCATCATATTTTCATTTTAATAGGATTGATACGTTTAAATAAAAACGCAAATTGAATGTTACCATGACTTATTTCTTTAAATTTCTTAATTCTGAGACCCCAGCAACGCGGAATAATAATGCACCAGTATATAAATAACTTTAAAGAAAAACGTGGGTTGTTTTAAATTTTTGTAAAAGTATTAAATACTTAACTTAGTGATGTGTGGTTGAATAATTAATCTATGTACAAATGCATTTTATTTATTCAAGGGAAACAACCAAATTGGTTCCTACTACCGCCGCTGAGCACTCAATTTCTTCCATTCTCCTTCACCTACCCTGCAATACACTCCAACATGCTTTTATCCCATACTAAACTACAATCCTGTCATCTACCCCAGGCTGGTACCTATCAATGGCTAAAGAAGATTCGTTCCTGCAGCGTGTGAAATCTCTGCAAGAGTTACCGTACTTGAAGGCTCAGTTCTTTCAACCGCCAAGTAACAAAACAGTGGGATTTCTTGTGGTAGGTAGATGTACAGTGGGGTTTCTTGTGGTAGGTAGATGGACAGTGGGGTTTCTTGTGGTAGGTAAATGTTACATTTAAACCAGCCAATTACAGTGGGGTGTCTTGTGGTAGGTAGATGTACAGTGGGGTTTCTTGTGGTAGGTAGATGTACAGTGGGGTTTCTTGTGGTAGGTAGATGTACAGTGGAGTTTCTTGTGGTAGGTAGATGTACAGTGGAGTTTCTTGTGGTAGGTAGATGTACAGTAGGATTTCTTGTGGTAGGTAGATGTTACATTTAAACCACCTATTTAAATACAGTGGGATTTCTTGTGGTAGGTAAATGTTACATTTAAACCAGCCAAATACAGTGGGATTTCTTGTGGTATGTAGATGTTACATTTAAACCAGCCAGTTAAATGTAGTGGGATTTCTTGTGATTTTTCTTTAAAACCACTTAATTACAAAACACTGATATTCGTGTAATATTAGATTTTAATAATAATTATTATTGATATTAGTATGTTAATTTATTCCAGTTTGGTGAGTAAAGTGTGATGTTTTTCCCAGTTTGATGTAAAATGTGATGTTTGTCCCAATTTGATGAGTAACATGTGATGTTTGTCCCAATTTGATAAGTAAAGTTAATGTTTTTCCCAATTTGAAGAGTAAAATGTGATGTTTTTCCCAGTTTAATGAGCAAAATGTAAACTTTTTTTTTGGATTTTGGACCCCCCCCCCCGGTCCACAAAAATCCACTTTTTTCCTTATAAAAGTCCATATGCGTCCACAAAAGTCAGTTTTTTTTCGGACCCCCCCCCCCCCCCCCCGCGTGTGGACGTCATAAATGGATGACCTCTAATGTTTGTTTGATAAGTAAAGTTTGATGTTTTTCCTTGTTTGGTGAGTAACATATGATGTTTTCTCAGTTTGATATGTAAACTGTGATGTTTTACCCAATTTGATGAGTAAAATGTGATGTTTCCCCAGTATGATGACATCGAGATGGAGGTCATGCGGTACAGACTAGAACACAGATACGGCTGTAACGAACCAGCAACTCCAAGTAAACAAACCAAATTGTTTAAGTGAGTTCTTTCCCCTCCTAGACAATGATAACTTATCTTTCTTGTTGTTCGTATAGTCATGTATTGTGGCTTAAATCGCTAGCTATTTCACCTTTTAAAAACAGGGTATTATCCTTTAGTTTTCTGTCGTATGTGCAAATTCAGGGCTTTAAGTAAGTTTAAATCTATTTATGATTAAAATAATATTGTATTTTTAAAATTTAAGTTTAATTTTTATTGAGTGTTTAAATCATTTTTTGTTTCTTCCTCATCTTATACTTGTCTTTCTAAGTGTTTGTCTTGTAGACTTACTTGGCGCCGCTGTTATCCTTCTGCTTTACTACCCCCCCCCCCTCCATCCTCTGCTTTATCCCCCCCCCCTCCCCTGCACTAAGCCATCATCTGCTTTATTCCCCCTCCTTTCTTGCACAGCCATTCTCTGCTTTACCCACCCCCCCCCCCTGCACTCAGCCATACTCTGCTTTACCCCAACCCCACCCACCCTACACTCAACCATCCATAGGTCCTCTACTAATGTCGAACCCTGGCGTTGTTTTCTGTCTTATTTACATCAGCCTTGTAATTTTCCTTATGAAAAAATTTTAACTAGACCTAACTCTCGTGTGCCATGTCCATCCCAGTTGAATCTTTGTTTAGACTCATGTATCGGTTCAATGCGAACATTCTCTTCTAGACCGTCTGTGTGGGATTATCAATTGGTTCCTTATTTACCACTTGTACAGTGGCAACTCAGGTCGTATTTTATAGAGCTGTGTTTTCTTAGCATCAACCACATTTACATGTGATTTCATAAGTTGTGTTTTATTAGCACCAACCACATTTACATGTATTTTCACAAGCTGTGTTTTCTTAGCACCAACCACATTTACAAGTGATTTCACAAGTTGTGTTTTCTTAGCACCAACCACATTTAAATGTGATTTCACAACTCACACAAAAACAAGTCAATGTGTTTTACCCAGACTGAAGCAGAAGAAGAAAACTGCCAAAGGAAAAGCTGACCGTGAACACAGACGAATCGTCAAGGCTGTGGAGAATTTCATGAAGGTCAGGGCGTGATGGGACAATGTGTGGTTTCAATTTCAGCTTTCATGATTAGAAATTATTTTTTTTTAGTTTAAGGTTTGTTTTTATGGTTATGAGTTTACTTTGTCTTGAAGGAAATAGTTCAACATATTGTTAATGTAAGATGTGAAGTTAAGGTGGCTCTATAAAGTCCTATTTTGTGCATTTACAAGAACCTACCACCTAAGCCTACACTCACATAGCTATTTGTATTAGAATATTACTTTTATAGCGCCATTCTCTTTAATCAGTAGTACCATCAGCTTTAAACACAAACCCTAAACTTCATCATTACCACTGCAGGCACTAAACAAGCACAATTTAGACGACAATGAATTTATTGATAAACACGAACTACAATATGCACTTGAAGACGTAAGGAATTCTTTTATATTCTAATTAAATTTTAAAAATTGTTTTGTTTTATTAGTAACGTTATAATCTAGGAGACAGTAATGTTTTCCAGCAACACATAGTGGCGATGTAGAGACATCGAAGTTCAGGAATTTCTTGAGAGAGCAACAGCAACTTTTTGTTGACGGTCCAGCTAACGTGGTGTACGAACCGTTTTTTAAATGTCAGTCTAATTAAGGAGACTCGGCAGGTTATTTAGTGACGTTTTTTGTTTCCAGAGAGACGTGTTTTCTGAAGATGACGTCAGACTTTTGTTCGGAGAAACGTCGGAAGTGGATGCGGCGTTTAAAATTTTAGACAAAGATGGGAACGGTCAGGTAGGTAATTAGACGGGACGGTCAGGTAGGTAATTGGTTGTTTTTCTTTAGAATTTTTGTACTGTACCATATAGGTGTTTTAGACGTGTTCAACCATTGTTAATTTTGTTCGGAAATTTAAATTTGTTTTGTTTTAGATAGAGTTTCGAGAGCTGGTCCAATTTATTGAAGAACAAGGAATCAGGTTACAGGTAGGATATTTTTGTTCCCTCCATTTTGTATGTTTTGATGTATTATATATATATATATAATTATTTGTTTTTAGATAGAAAATAAAACATTTCAAATCATTTAGGTCCTCGTACAAAGTGTTTTGTAGATTTTATATTTTTATTATCATAATTTCAAAGCATACTTTATAAAAAAATACAACAACACCATATTCCCACATCCATACTCCTTTAAAAAATCTGATAAAATTTCCAGACGAGGTTCCAGGGATTTGGGAGAAGAGACGTCAAAAACTTGGGTGATTTTTTATCAGCTCTGATGGAGACGATGTTGACCAACCTCAAATATGTCTTTGTTAAGGTCTGATGTAGCCTTTTTATTTGTTAATGTGATATTTAGCCTCTTGTATTGGTTAATGTGAAGTATAGCCATAAGCACTGGTTATTTTAAGTGTAGCTTTAATTTAGGTTAAGGTAAAATGTAGCTCTGTATAGGTTAAGGTAAAATTTAGTCCTTGTATTATTTAAGGTAAAATATAGCCTGCTGTTTGGAGTAGATGAAGAGTAGACTTAGTTGGATGTAACGAGTGCTCAACTGCCATGTTTTGGAAGGCTTTCTTATGTTCTTCGTTGTTGATGAAAGAAAGAGTATAAATTATGTCATCGATCTAATTCTCAAAACTTTCGTTCAATTTCGATATTTAATTCGCCTAATTCTCAAAACGTTCATTCCATTTCTAATTAATGCATCTTATTCTCAAAATGTGTAGACGTTTTGTCCAAGTCATAAATCTAATTTGAAAAACGAAATTTTATTAACACGTTTGGCATATTTCAACACTTACAGGAAACTGATGACTTCAGGACAGTGGGCATCAACACAGGGCATATCGGAACTACGGATTATGCCCTGGAAGAGGCAGATAAAGAGTTCCTGATTCAGGTATGAAAGTGTTTACAGAATGTTGTATACACTTGATAATGTCACTACAGTTCCACTCTTAAGACATACAAAGGGTGGCACTAATTATATGAACTTAATTATTCGCTTGACATCGTAAACGATTTCAGGGCTCAAGGAATACACATTTTAAGAACTTGACTACTTCATATTATGTTATTGAGATTCGGTGTAACACAAAATATCTAAATAGGAAAAAAGAAAACAACGCGTTTAGTGAGTGCTGATCAAAATAGTTGCTCGAGAACAAGATTTTATTTATTTTTTAGATCATTTTTTGACAAATCCTTTAAACTAATAATAGGTGCTAGGAAAACGTCGGTGTTTTCTGATTAATCTGTTCTACTATACTTCGAGGTGACGTCTAGGGCACACTCAAGAGTTGCTAGTGTATCGAACTATTGATTAGAGAGATTGTAAATGTATTGTTTTGTCTCTTGTTGACAGAGGGGCTACAACGCTACCAGAGCGTTCTTGAAGTATTACGTGGCTAAAGGCAGGGAGTGCCAGAGGAAAACCACAGGCCATCTTCTCAATGGGGGCCCTAACACAGACGTTACAGATGGGGGCCTCATGCTAGATAATGCTAGTGGGGGCCCTGCTAAAGACAACGCTGCTAATAGGGCCTCACGATAGACAATGCTAGTGTGTGGGGGGGGGGGGGGGGGGGGCCTGTAAAAGACATCGTTAGATTAGTGGGCCCCACGTGACAGATGGCCGAGTGGGACTCTACATTGGATAGTGTTGTCAGTGGGGGATCCCACGTGACAGAAATATCATTCTGACATGTCAGTGTTACTGTCAGTCAGCTGACGTCCCATGAGGTAACAGAACGACACTTGTAACTCTCATATCTCAGTTGTAAATATATTGGGCACACTTGAAAGCCACAGAAACGTGTCTTATTGACAAGTGTATCAAATCATTTTTTTTTCGATTTTTAATTTCTTTTTAAAATCTCGCTTTTTAAAATGTTTAAATTTTTAAAATATATTTTCAATATTTATTTATAAAACTAATATAAATTATTGCATTAAGGAAAATAACCCATAGATTTTTGTTTTCTGTGTAATCTAGAATAGGTTTGAAAAGCTGATTCCATATGGACATGGATCGAAATGTTTTTTACCAGAAAGTATATTTTAAAACTAAAATTGGATACTTTACAACATGTGTGTAAAAAGTACAAAATTACTTCCGGTTTTATTATGGCTAGAAATAATTAAAAAAAAAATTACTACTAATATAATAGTAATTTAGCAAACACTTTTATTTTTTATTTGGATTATTAGAATCAAGGTGTGGTGGTGATAGGGGATGTTATTTTATTTCATATAAATAAACTACTAGGCTATAAAACCAGTGAGCACTATTGTGTATTTTATCATGGAAAACAATTGTTGTGACTTTCATTGTTTTGCTTTCCCTGGCTATTCCGGTTGATTTCAAGGAGAGGTTGAGGTCGGTTTTTAAAAACATTTAAATTGATAAATAATTCAAAACGCATTTTCAACGGCTTATATTCAATACAAAAATATGAAAATGATAAGGTTCCCAAACAACTAAGTTTTTAAAATGTAACTATAGTTTTATCGCTAGCCATATTTTTAAAAAGAATTAGAAGATTTCATGGGGTTTTTAAGACTATTGTAGATTGTAAGGTCTGCTGGTGTTTCGTTAATTATACATCTTATTACTATCCCGAATTAAAATAAACAAGGCTATTTAAGAGTGAATCTTACATCTCAAGCTGATATGAATTATTTTTACGTTGTTGTGGAAAATACAAAATTGTGGAGCTAATGTTACAGTAATGTATGTCACATTAAAAATATACCAAGTTTTGTATGACATATATACATGTTTCTGTTGAATGTTTTTGTACTGCTTGATAGGCGTTTATCTTGGAGATTCAAGATGACTCTTAATGCCAATAAAATATTTGACCAGCTAATTGTAAAGAGAATGAATGTGTTATCACAAATTCAATATGTGTTCACCCCCAGCTTTAAATGTATTGTCGTTAGCTGGCGAATGTTACTTGAGGCTAGTGCAAATGAGAGGATTTTTTTTTTCTGAAGCGTTCTAATTTCCAAGCTGAATGCAAAAAAATGATCACCAACATTGAAATTACTTTCGATGAGTGATCGAGCTGTACGAGCTACCAACGTGATCGAGTTGTATCGGCTACCTACGTGATCGTTCATTACTATAATCCAGATATCTGATCGTGTGAGGAGCAAGCACAAAGAGGTGCTACAAACAGGCCAACTAACGATTAGGCCAATAATTTTACTTACACTCCTATCTGAACTAGCACGATATTTATTGTTTGATAAAAGAACTTCGTTTTGTTCTTAAAGTTAGTCAAATAGACAGTGTTGTGTGGAAACTTGAGAGATTTATCCTGAAGATGTGGGAGTGTGTTGGTAGTTTGTGCGTGTGGGGGGGGGGGGGAAGAAAACGAGAAACAGTTTAGCAAGAAGGTGTGAAAGAGACGTAAAACAGGGTTTTCCGTACAGGTATATTAAAGCGGTTATCTCCCCTCAATCGCCTCACGATTTACCTGCCGCTGTTAAATATTGTGACTGTTGGGTTGGCGTGGTTGGTGAGGTTGATTCAGGCGGCTGGTTCTCAAACTGTGGGTTCTGAAGATTGCTGGAGGGTTTTAAGACTATGGTTTCTGAGGTTGGTGGGTTGTTCTCAAACTGTTGGTTGTGGGGTTGGTGGATAATTGTAAAACTATGGGTGGTGAGGTTGGTAGATGGTTCGCAAACTCGGGTTGTGAGGGTTGGTGGGTTGTTATCAAACTGTGGTCTGTGATTGTTGCTGGGTGGTGATCAAACTGTTACCTTGTGGGTTTTAGGATTGGTAGACGGTTCTCAAATTGTGTGTTGTAGGGTTGGTATATGGTTCTCAAACTGTGACAATGTTTAATCAGCTGTTTGGACTTTGTCGAGTCACTTAACATTTGACTTTCACACACAAACATGCGCGAAGACAAACATGCGCACACCTCACACTCTATCATGCACACGCTTAACATGCACAGAAAAAAACCACCAGTACTAAATAGTTCATAACAAAACATGTGTGTACTTAAAGTAAACACTAGCCTAAACCAATGGCCCACTTTCTCCTAATCGGCTATCGGCTGACCGGCTGCCGGCTCTTACTCGTTAGCTCCAACGAATGGTCACCTGACCATCAGTTGCGCACAATACCCTCTACAGATTCTCTAGTTATAAAACACACAAGATCTTATTTTCTAATCGCTAAAATTTGTATTTTTAAAGATTTATCTTGTAGCAACGACCAGTCATTCAGCACCTCTTTTGGGATGGGGGTGGGGATTGCGGCAAGCCAATTTACCCCCCCCCCCCCAACACATATATAAACGAAATTGACCACCACCCCCGAAAATTGCAATTTCTCCCCCCCCCCCCCCACCTTAGAAAAATTATCTGAAAGAAAAATCTGCTGTGGTCGACACTCCATGTATTTTTAGGATCTCTTAAAATCATTGAGTGTCGACTTACCACTTTAGTGCCGATACCTTATAAGCGTCAGCAGCTGTTCCAACTAACTTATTTGATTTGCAATTATTTATTAAACTAACACCATTATGCATATCCTATTATAATATTCTGGTTACAAAATAGAGAAGTGCGGGTCGTCCCCCCCCCCACCCCAACACAGATACCTTGTGACGCCAAAGAGAAAAAGGATCGTGTACGTAGTGGCTAAGTATAAGATGAAATGGCGAGCTACTGAAAGTACAAAGAAAGCGATTATGGAAAAAAATCCCCACCCCCACCTACTTAAACCCTTTAACGTGCACGGAAATAAAGATAGGTGGAATATTACAACATAGAAATATACATTCTTAAAGTGTTCCTGAAATATCTGCAATGATGTAAGCACCCGGGTAATGAAATTTGAGCTGATAATTTCGTCATTTCGTTCGAGAGTTTGAGTTAAAATTGTCAGCGGGGTCAGGTTGAACTGGGTCAGACGGAAGTGGCTCAAACAGGAAGTAGTTACTATCACGTGACGACGTGTGGACGATAAAATTTGGTGCTAAAATAAAAGACATTGTGCTGCTCTCGCGATATGACTAGAGCGGCGGGAAATAGAAATTTTAAACATGTAGGCCTAAATCAAGAGTAAGTCAAGATATTTTTAGAAGAGATTTTAAACATGTAGGCCTAAAACAAGAGTAAGTCAAGATATTTTTAGAAGAGATTTTAAACATGTAGGCCTAAAACAAGAGTAAGTCAAGATATTTTTAGAAGAGATTTTAAACATGTAGGCCTAGCTGAAGAGTAAGTCAAGATATTTTTAGAAGAGATTTTAAACATGAAGGCCTAGCTGAAGAGTAAGTCTAGATATTTTTAGACGTTGTAGGCCTAAGTTAAGAGTAAGTCGAGATATTTTTAGAAGAGATTTTAAACATGTAGGCCTAGCTGAAGAGTAAGTCAAGATATTTTTAGAAGAGATTTTAAACATGAAGGCCTAGCTGAAGAGTAAGTCTAGATATTTTTAGACGTTGTAGGCCTAAGTTAAGAGTAAGTCGAGATATTTTTAGAAGAGATTTTAAACATGAAAGCCTAACTGAAGAGTAAGTCAAGACATTTTAAGAAGAGATTTTAAACATGAAGGCCTAACTGAAGAGTAAGTCTAGATATTTTTTTAGACATTTTAGGCCTAACTGAAGAGTAAGTCAATATAGTTTAAGACGTAATTTGCTGAAACATTTGTAGGCCTAACTGAAGAGTAAGTCAAGATATTTTTTGACGCAGCTTGCCTAAACATTTGTAGGCCTATAATCCAGTCGGCCTAATCAAAATGTTGTAATTCCTGTATTTTAATTTATTTTTTTAAATCACAACAGTGAAAGTTAAAATACTTTTAAAACATTTAAAATAATTTTCTTACTTAAATATCTGAGTACGAAGCCAACTGTATTATGGCCCTTAGAAAAAAAACTAGCAAAGGCTTACATGGATCACGTGATGAGGTGTGTAGCGTGCAAACCAGAATTTTCTGCAAGAATAATTCATCTGGCGGTAACCCCTGCCTGAACGCGCCCCCCCCCCCTCCCTCCCACACGCAAACCTGCATCCCAATAGAGAAGACCATCCCATGCCGGAGTGCACGGTTTGACCCACACGGGCGCCCGGTATAAATCCGGGTGGGTGTCGGCCCGAGGGTGCGGCCCATGGGTCTAGACCGTGGGTACAGGCTGATGGGTCTAGACCGTGGGTGCGGCTGATGGGTGAGATCTGTTGTGAGCTGAGGGGGGGGGGGGGCGATGATTTGATTTAATCAGGGGCAGGGATGGAGCAGATGCCACGGTCTAATGAGCAGGAAATGAAAGAACCACTCCCTGCTTTCACGCATCAGGTCCTGGTTGAACTTACTATCTCCCCCACCATCTGTACCTGCCTGATTTTGTTCATTATGGAAAGCCTGGCTATAGCCTCACTCCCCATACCCTATCCCACTTAATTAACCAATTGAAGTAACCGATTTTTTTTTTGTTTCCTTGGAGAAGGGGTAAGGGGTTAGGAGTTGAAATACCACATGTGTTAGTCATTAAAATTTGATGATTTTATTCATGTCAGTAGCACGTGATTCTCACACAAAAAGTAATAAAATAACTTTATGGGCTCAAAAAAAACACAGTAAAAAATTCAAAATATGGGGGTGGGGGTGGGGGGGGGGGCGCAACTAGCTATCTACATGCACCTTCTGGATCCGCCTACGCCATTTACTAACTCTAGCTTTATAGAATCCACTCTAACTAAGAAAGGCTGTATGTACAGGAAATGTATTTATTATTTTATGGCGGTTTTTAAAGACGATAAACTTTTGGCGAAACATGAACTAATTATAATTTCACAAGTGTAAAATATTTTTTTCAGGATATTTCACAAGTGTAAAAATATTTCCTGTGTGATATTGCCCTGTTAAATAAAAATTGGACCAATTTATCTAAATTTTTAAAAATTCGTGACGTCAGAAAGAGAATCGTCACACAAACACCCTTCTACGGCTATACTTTCATCAGATAAAATTTAGCCTTAAATTTACTCCCACTATCAGACCTAAATTAGCCCTAACTTTACACACAACATCAAACACAAATTAGACCTAAAGTTTTGGGTACACCCAACATCAAAGGGTAATGATCTCGCCGAACTCTGCTGCCTCTGCTTCCGACAAAAGGTGATAATTCGTGAACTGGATGAGCCCTTGTGTTTATTCCTGCAGTAAACCTCACATCTTCACCTCATTGTCTCGGCTCAAGTATTTCTCAATGGTTCTCACTCAACATCTGACTCAAAGACCTCACATTTTCAAACTTAGACAGCTTCTAAATTTTTAAAACTTAAAGCGGCGTCTAAATTCTTAAAACTTAAAGCGGCGTCTAAATTATTTAAAACTTTTAAAGCTGCGTCAAAGTTTTAAAAATTAAAGGCGGCGTCTAAGTTTTTAAAGTGACGTTGTTGGTTTTAAGATTTTGAAGCTTAGCGTTATTGGCCTTAGATAACTATCTGATCCATTATCTAAAACATCTTCTGCACTGTGATTTAAAAAAAAAAACTTGCTCGATTGACTTTTGTATGACTTTCCTTTTTTTTGTTTTAAATAAACGTTGTTTATTCTTCATCGTTTCCTGGAGATGAAAGTTTAAATGAGCCTACCTTAACTATTTGATTGTGAAGTTCCGAGATTTTTCAAATTTTACATCAGTGGTTTTTAAAATATCAAATTTCTTAGTACTTCAGCTTTAGCTCTCTTTACTTTTAATTTAATCTCCAAAAAGAAAAAATAATAATAACATGTTTTTGGTAATTTTGGTTCATGTCAACAATAATTATACGGTCCATCACCGCCTACTGAATCATGACACTTGAGCCATGCCATAAAAATAATGAACATTATAGGAAATGTCGAAGTATCCTCTCGTGATGTAAGTTTGAGAACCCGTGACCTATAAATCTGGAAGCTTCCTGAACTCTGGTGAAATCACAGGTGCAGTGAATAAACCCGCATTGTCTTCGATGGTTTCTGTGGAACCATTCTGGTCTATAAATAGATTCTAATAGTCTCTAACTTACCAGACTTAAGACACATATTCTAGACAGTCTCGTGACCTTTGACCCACTAACAGAGACAGTGGTTTCAAACAAGTCGGTCGAGTTCATCTTAGACGTAAGGTGGTTCAGGTGATTTTTTTTTCTGGAGGCTGCTTTTTTGTCAAAGTTTGATGGTACGATTAATTTGGTTTAAAACAAGTCGGTCGAGTTCATCTTAAAAACATAAGGTGTTTTTTTTTTCTTGGGACTGATTTTTTGTCAAAGTTTGATGGTACGATTAATTATATCTTTAATAAAGAGTTTGACAGTACAGTTCTTTTTCTTCTTCTTCGTTCTTAATTTTTAGTGTTGAGAGGGATCGAGCCTTATCTGCCAGAGGGTTTGTACACGAGCCTTTTTTTGAATTTATCAACCATGAGCTTTGCCGACTCGACCATGCTTCCATCACAATTAAGGAATACGTGTCAACTGGTTATGCGCCATTGAGATTTCAGGCTGCTTTTCTTTTTGGATTTGCTTCCATAGCCTTTGTTCAACCAAGAACAAACTACAAGGCAGCAGTTGTCTCTCCTAGAAGAGTAGCTGTCCCCAGCTAACGAGGGTTCGAACTCGAGACTTTTCGGTTTAGCAGCCATGAGCTTTACCGACTCGACCACGTCGACCCCTACAGTACGGTTAATTATTACTTAAATAATGAGTTTGATGAGTTTTCGACTATTGAAGATTTGATCTGTGTGGCAGAAGTATATATTCGATACAATACAAGTATTCTGACACAATACATTTTAACAGATATTTCACATTACTGACTTTAAAAAATTCAACTAAAAAAAGACAACAGGTCACTTTCAGACTTAAAGTTAAAACTACGGACAAACAAAATACAATTTAGTTCATTGACGGATGGTACAAAAGGTATACATTTCCTTTATTTAAAAAAGCTTTTGACAAAACAACACATACACCATCCCACACAGACACACACACACACACACTGAATTACTATCCCATACACACATAGGCTCCTGCAGAGAAATATCCCAAATCCAACAGCAAACACAAGCACTATATAGTATACACCACAAACAGAATCATATAAAGAAACATACTAACACATATACTACCCCTCCCTACACGAAATCACACAGACACCAACACAGAAACCAACACCTATGCACCATCTAACTTCATCAACCCACAAAAAACAACAACACACAAATGCATCCCTCCACGACCCACCCCACCCACACCCTACCCCTCCCCCAGTCAGTCAGTCAATACTCAGTCACAAAGAGCAACTTGTCTCCGTCAAAAAGCAAACTCCTCCTGTCGTAATCAACTAATTATCACCTCCGTGTTCAGGTAAACTTTTATTGCCGAAATTTCCCCTGGCCCCTACCACACCTCACCCGAGCAACAGGTGAGGCACCACAACATTTTCCTAGCAGACGATAAACAACACCTTCACTCACCTGCACATACCCGCTCTACTACAGCAATATCTCTGCTCATTGGTGGTTTTTTTTATTTTTTGTACAATTTAGTAAAACAAATTAAACAATTTAACGTTTCAAACTTTCCTTACACATAACACCTACTCCTAATTTTTATGTAACCTTGGCGTCACGGTTAAGTAAAAAAAAAAAAAACATGTTAAGGTGGGTTACTGGGAGAAAATTAAAGTCAGACAGAATGACAGCCCTTATTTTTACATTTCTCGCGCGCACCTCCGCGCAGGCCAGTTCTCGTTGAACAAATCTCGCACGCGCTACCCACGGTGAGTGGTCCGCTCCGGGCTTTAAAACAAAGTCATAATCCATTCAGGATATGTCTTTCATCCACAGATAAATTCTAGAAATTCGCGATTTACTAAAACACAAAATATAAGGAATAGAATTTAGATGATCAGTTCGCAAAACAAAAAATATATATATAAATAATAAATAAAAAAATTAAATAAAATAGAATTAGCGTCCGTCAGAATAAAAATAAAAACAAGTTGTAAACAAAATATACTTTAGATTTACATTAGCTTTTGAAAAAAAGCAGTCAGCTTAATTGTTGATAGTATGGATCAAATTCAAAACAATTTTTCCGCTGAGACACAGATGAGTTTCAGCTCACAAATGTGTTGAACTGTGCGGACCTACAAGTCGACGTGGATAACTGCTCAAACTTCTGGTCTTTGGGATATTCACCGTGGGATATTGTGGTGGTGCACTTGGTACAGCCGTTGTCTTAACGGTGCTGTAGCTGCTGTCGTCGTAGTGGTGTTGTAACGGCTTTGGTGTCGGTTGTTCTGGTTCGGCTGTGGTCTTAGTGATTCAGGTACTGACTGTGAAAGATCAAATAATGGTAGGAATTGTATTTTTGTTATTTTTTTCTAATCGATCAATGATTGTGATTGGTGTTATTATTATTTTTATTATTGGTGGTGGTGATGATGTCGATGTTGTCGGAAATAGTGGTGATTTTAATCATGTTGATGTTATTGTCTGTAGTGGTGGTGTTGATGTTAACGTAGATGTTGCTGTTGATTATTAAGAATTGTGATGATGTTGACGTCGAAATTGTCGGTAATGGTGGTGATGATATTGACGTAGATGTTGTTGTTGTTCCGTATGTGACAATGATTTTTCTTTCAGACTTTTTCTCATGTGGAGTTGGGGGGGGGGGGAGGGGGGGGGCACTTGAAATTTTGGGGTAGGTGGACTCAATTTTCAGGGTGTGGGCGACAGACACTGGTAAAAGAATTTATTTTCTATCTAAATCCTATTGCGTTCGTAGGGGGGGGGGGGGGGTAGAAGTAGCTCGGGGAAGGGCTGAAAGAAACTCTGACTTTACCTTTCTTAATTAGTTTGGACCGCTACAAATTTAAATCAGAAAGATGGAGCTCCAGCTAATAAAACAAATTCCAGTACGGCAAACTTGTTGACCTGTATACAGATACTTAGTATTAACGAAATTCCTAAAATTTTATCTGTCTGGGTCAAGATTTTTGTTTTGACTGAGTTTTGTTTATTTTCTGTTTACAATCGCTCATCTGGTTTTTAGGGGGTGCAAATCATCAAATCACTCCCTTAGGCGGTACAATGTCTGGCTGTTGTCTATGAGTAGACTTATCTTGCAGTAAGCTGTTTGCAGGCAGAAGTTTGAAGTCGGCTGTAAGCAGTCAGAAGTTTGTAGTCAGCTGTTTGCACGATTTATACACATTTATTCTTGTACATGTCCCCGCAGTGGCGTAGCCAGGATCGTCTCATGGGGGGGGGGGGGTTCAAATTTTTCCCCGCATTATAAATGTATATATCAGAGTCGTAGCGTCCCTCCCCGGCCCCCGAGGACAAACTTTTGATTTGCACCCCCCCCCCCTTAAACTTTTGATTTGCACCCCCCGCTCAACCTTTATGTATCTACCGAGGGGTGGTATAGGGGGGGGGGGGGGGGGGGGTTTCAGACCCCCCCTAACCCCTAACACCCCCCCCCCCCCCCCCTGCCTACGCCACTGTGTCTCCGGCTGTTTGTACACAGGCTGTATTCACATTTAAACGATTCCATCGTTTTAGCTGTGTTCTAAATTATTAAAGTAAAACATCGACTAACGATGCGACTACATCCAATCTAACATCCCAGCTAGCACTACAAAAACCTAACATTACGATTACAACAAATACCTAAAATTAGGACGACAACAAAACCTAACATTACCAACACAAAACCTAACATTACCAACACAAAACCCAACATTACCAACACAAAACCTAACATTACCAACACAAAATCTAACATTACCAACACAAAACCTAACATTACCAACACAAAACCTAACATTACCAACACAAAACCTAACATTACCAACACAAAACCTAACATTACCAACACAAAACCTAACATTACCAACACAAAACCTAACATTACCACCACAGCAAAAACCTAACATTGTCGCCAGACTTAACCAACAATATTTAGCTGGCGCTAGTAGTTCGTCTCTAAACTTTAATTACTCCTGCATTAAGGAAAACGGAAATGAGTTTTCTGTGCTTTTTGTTTAATTTCTGAAGAACTCAAAGATTCACAATTACAGCTTTTAAAATTAACATTTCACAATAAGCTAACAAATAGAAAGCTAACGAGGAAATATATTAGTCTAGGCTGCATGTGTTGCTTTATGCTAAATTAAAAAGGCATGTTGTCACATCCCATTAGTGACCATTACGTCGAGTATTAAAACACAATCTGCGCTAATTATACATTTAAGTTTCTCTTTTTTGAAACGTCGTCTAGGATATCTACCGATTAAACTGCACTTTGATCCTAATGGATGGGCGATTATCTTAAAAAAAAAACATTACAAACAATATTTTTTACTTAAACAACGAGAATATTAGAGTAGCATCCCTTGGCTGTGGATAAACAGATAAAAAAGATTGAAAGAATGAGCAATGATAAATTTATTTGAACGTTTATTGAAGATTTGAAAGGCATGAAATAGAGGGATGTAGCTTATCGTTGGAAATATCAATTGAAAGTAGAGTCTTTAGGGTTGATTGTGTTGAATGAGTGGTAGATATTGCTGTGGTTGTCTTTATGGTTGTCTTAGATTGCTAAGTGGAACATCTCTGCGCATGTTGTTAGGTTATCGTTAGTGGTAGAGGAAATCAGGACCTGAAGTTGGTTGTGTCCAGCTGTGGTCTGTCTGTCATTAGCTTGGGTCTGTCTGTCATTAGCTGGGGTCTGTCTGTCATTAGCTGGGGTCTGTCTGTCATTAGCTGTGGTCTGTCTGTCATTAGCTGGGGTCTGTCTGTCATTAGCTGTTGTCTGTCTGTCATTAGCTGGGGAATTTCTGTCATTAGCTGGGGTCTGTCTGTCATTAGCTGGGGTCTGTCTGTCATTAGCTGTTGTCTGTCTGTCATTAGCTGGGGTCTGTCTGTCATTAGCTGGGGTCTGTCTGTCATTAGCTGTGGTCTGTCTGTCATTAGCTGGGGTCTGTCTGTCATTAGCTGTTGTCTGTCTGTCATTAGCTGGGGAATTTCTGTCATTAGCTGGGGTCTGTCTGTCATGAGTTGTAGTCTGTCTCTCATTAGCTGTTGTCTGTCTGTCATTAGCTGTTGTCTGTCTGTCGTTAGCTGTTGTCTGTCTGTCATTAGCTGGGGTCTGCCTGTCATTAGCTGTGGTCTGTCTGTCATTAGCTGGGGTCTGTCTGTCATTAGCTGTTGTCTGTCTGTCATTAGCTGTTGTCTGTCTGTCATTAGCTGTGGTCTGTCTGTCATTAGCTGTGGTCTGTCTATCATTAGCTGTTGTCTGTCTGTCATTAGCTGTTGTCTGTCTGTCATTAGTTGTTGTCTGTCTGTCATTAGTTGTTGTCTGTCATTAGCTGTTGTCTGTCTGTCATTAGATGGGGTCTGTCTGTCATTAGATGGGGTCTGCCTGTCATTAGCTGTGGTCTGTCTGTCATTAGCTGGGGTCTGTCTGTTATTAGCTGGGGTTTGTCTTTCATTAGCTGGGGTTTGTCTGTCATTAGCTGTTGTCTGTCTGTCATTAGCTGGGGTCTGTCTGTCATTAGCTGTTGTCTGTCTGTCATTAGCTGGGGTCTGTCTGTCATTATCTGGGGTTTGTCTGTCATTAGCTGTTGTCTGTCTGTCATTATCTGTGGTCTGTCTGTTACTTACAGTCACCTTTACATCGCCCGTACCCTCATGTCGCCTCAACCTCTAGCTTACATTAACGTTCGTCACCGTATGTTTCCTGGATGATTTCATACGATTGAACCCCACACACCGCACCCCACACACCACACCCCACACACCACATCCCACATCCCACATTCATCCACCTTGCACATAGACAAAAGTCTGCAGAGTTTCTTCCAGGCATCTCTTCCCTGGGGGGGGGGGGGGCACCCCGAACGAAATGGAATTTATATAGAAAATATATACTTTTGACAGTGTCCGCCCCCCCTCACCCCCCGGAAATTGTTGTCCGCCCCCCCCCCCCCCCGAAAATTTCAAGTGCATCCCGGAGAAAAAAGTCTGGAAGAAACACTGCAAGTCTGTACGCTCCCCCCTCCCTCGTTGGGTGACGTCATTGAACTTTATTCATACCTCGTCTTTTGGTATGTGTTATCTCATCACCTGATGAAACAAAGTTAAAAACAACTAAAACTCAAACTCTGAAATTAAAATATTAGAGAATTAATGTCTGGCACTGATGCCACTATAAACAACGGTAATTGTTGTATACAAACACAGGGAACACGTGACCAGTGACAGGGTACTCGCCGGCCTGCTTAATTATTTTCCATCTAATTAATTAACCATAATAGCCCGGGGCCGTACGTCAAACGGCTGACGTCACCTAGGGAAACAAACAAGTAAACTGTCTTGACACCTGACCAGAAGTGGGCTAGTGGCGGGTGTCGTTGTACGTCTCTGTGTCTGTGTGGGTTTGTGTGGGTCTGTGTGTGTCAGTGTGTGTCTGTGTGTCTGTGTGTGTCTGTGTGGGTCTGTGTGGGTCTGTGTGTGTCTGTGTTTGTCTGTGTTAGTCTGTGTTTGTCTGTGTTTGTCTGTGTTTGTCTGTGTGTCTGTGTGTCGGTGTGTCTGTGTGTGTCTGTGTGTGTCTGTGTTTGTCTGTGTTTGTCTGTGTGTCTGTGTGTCTGTGTTTCTGTGTATGTGTGTCTGTGTGTGTCCGTGAGTGGGTATGTAGTGTGTGTGACTCTGTCAGTGTGTGTGTCTCTGTGTATCACTCTGAATGTGTGTGTGTATCTGTGAGTGTGCGTGTGTGTCTGTGAGTGTGTGTCTCTGTATATCACTGTGTGTGGGTCTCTGTATATCAACGTGAGTGTGTGTGTGTGAGTGTCTGTGTGTGTCTGTGAGTGTGTGTCTCTGTGATTGTGTTTCTGTTAGTGTGTGTCTCTGTGAGTGTGTGTGTGTGTCTGTGAGAGTGTGTGTGTCTCTGTGAGTGTGTGTGTCTCTGTGTCTATGTATGAGGTGAGGTACATGGGGTAGTACCTTACATTGGGTGTATACGAAAATCAGACAGACGACGTCCAAATTGAAAATAGCAGACGGCTAATATTGTAGAAGTGATCAGACCACACATTGTCTCCACATTATATATATATATATATATATATATATATATATATATATATATATATATATATATATATATATATATATATATATATATATATATATATATATATATTATATATATATATATATATATATATATATACATATTTATTTATTTATTTGTCTATTTATCCAATTATTTATTTATTTATGTATTTACTTAATGGACTGATTTCTTTTCAATAAAACAAATATTTAGAAAAAAAAAGTATAATAATAAATTTTAAATGCTCTGAAGATTTAACAAAATAAAACAAACGAGCTTACTGTATGCGCCACTACTGCTTTTACTAAATAAAATTTGTTTTATTTACCTATGTTTTTTAGGAGCATCTGAAAGCGTAGTATGATAAAGGTATTTAAATATTTGTTTTATTTTCAACTCTTAAGTAATAATAAACATGAGAAATAACTTTTTTTAAAATATGTGTATATGTAAGCTATTAAAAACAATTAGATCTAGTACTTCATAGTTTTTGTATTGTTACTTCTTAGTGAATCCGACACCAACTTACAACAAGAAATAGTTGCTTTGAAGTTCTTTCCGGAGCTTGTAAGCTCTAAGTGGGCATTATCTGCCCCTTCATACCGTTCATGGTCGTTTGTCAGATGTAAAACCAATCATCTGTGAACAACAGTTCATAGCAGTGGGCTAGCTGATCTAGCAATCACTTAAACTTTGTCATGTCTCCGTTTTGTAATTGAAATAAGCTTTTTTTAAAAAAATACTATTTTGTTATCAAGTAGAGCATAAATTAAATTAAAAATTAGATATTCTTTCGTTGCCTTTGTAAACGAATGTCTCTGGAAAGTGTGAACGAAATCGTTACATTATAAATAGCTAAAAATTGAGTCAGAAACAGAGAGGCAGAAAGGACAGACAGAACGACATGGTGAACTCAATTAAATCTCAGAACCATTAAGCGTTAAAGACCTGCTCAAAACATACGTCATGCTGGTACACTCACTCCAAGTAACCCTGCCACCCCCACCCCCGGATAAAGTAATCCTGACACCCGCACCCCCCGGATAAAGTAACTCTGCCACCCCTCCCCCGGATAAAGTAATCCTGCCACCCCACCCCCGGATGGTGAAGTAACCCTGCCACCCCCATCCCCGGATAAAGTAACTCTGCCACCCCTCCCCCCAGATAAAGTAATCCTGCCCCCCCACCCCCGGATGGTGAAGTACCCTGCCACCCCCACCCCCCGGATGGTGAAGTAACCCTGCCACCCACACCCCCCGGATGGTGAAATAAACCTGCCACCCCCACCCCCCGGATATTAAAGTAACCCTGCCACCCCACCCCCGGATGGTGAAGTAACCCTGCCACCCCCACCCCCCGGATATTAAAGTAACCCTGCCCCCCCACCCCCGGATGGTGAAGTAACCCTGCCACCCCCCACCCCCGGATGGTGAAGTAACCCTGCCACCCCACCCCCCGGATGGTGAAGTAACCCTGCCACCCCGGATGGTGAAGTAACCCTGCCACCCCCCACCCCCCGGATGGTGAAGTAACCCTGCCACCCCCGGATGGTGAAGTAACCCTGCCACCCCCACCCCGGATGGTGAAGTAACCCTGCCACCCCCGGATGGTGAAGTAACCCTGCCACCCCCACCCCGGATGTTGCAGTAACCCTGCCACCCCGGATGGTGAAGTAACCCTGCCACCCCCACCCCGGATGTTGCAGTAACCCTGCCACCCACGGATGGTGAAGTAACCCTGCCACCCCCCACCCCCGGATGGTGAAGTAACCCTGCCACCCCCACCCCCGGATGGTGAAGTAACCCTGCCACCCCCGGATGGTGAAGTAACCCTGCCACCCCGGATGGTGAAGTAACCCTGCCACCCCCTGATGTTGCAGTAACCCTGCCACCCCGGATGGTGAAGTAACCCTGCCACCCCCGGATGGTGAAGTAACCCTGCCACCCCGGATGGTGAAGTAACCCTGCCACCCCCACCCCCCCCCCCCGGATGGTGAAGTAACCCTGCCACCCCGGATGGTGAAGTAACCCTGCCACCCCCACCCCCCGATGGTGAAGTAACCCTGCCACCCCTGGATGGTGAAGTAACCCTGCCACCCCCGGATGGTGAAGTAACCCTGCCACCCCCTGATGTTGCAGTAACCCTGCCACCCCCTGATGTTGCAGTAACCCTGCCACCCCCCACCCCCGGATAGTGAAGTAACCCCGACACCCCCACCCCCCGATGGTGAAGTAACCCTGCCACCCCGGATGGTGAAGTAACCCTGCCACCCCTGGATGGTGAAGTAACCCTGCCACCCCTGTGATGTAAAGTAAACCCACGAGAATGACTAGAACAAACATCCAACCGGTCGATAGAATAAAACAGCTAGCCTACATAAAGTGAGTGGATTAGCCGAGCTAATCTCCTTGGATTAGCCGAGCTAATCTCAGTGGATTAGCCGAGCTAATCTCCGTGATACAATGAACAAGTTTGGAGCAGCGGGACCTGATTCTGTCATTTCTGCAGCTATCGATTCCACAAGTCTATTCACCGTGAGCAATTTCAAACTTTTGTGTTTGATATTTCTGTGTGTGTGTTGGTATTGATTGAACTGATTCAGTTGTACTCAGTAGCTGTAAACTAAAGGGGACAACATGTACATAAAGCTGAGATATTCACGGCTGTCTAAGTGTCGTCGCCTGTAAGCCAGCAACACAATAGTCAATGTCGATATCGATCTAGCTGTCCCGATTCCTAATTTCCATCCTACTTTCCATCCATGCTTACAACAAACCATCCCTACTTTACCATCCTACCAAATATATCTATCATCCAAGGTTATCCCCCATACATACTTAACACACATACTTAAAAGTCACACTTACCATCCATACTTTACCATCCTACCCTATATCACCCAACCTTATCCCCTTACCACACATAACTACAATCTATGCTTACAATCACTACCTTACCGTTCTACCAAATATAACACAAGCTTATCCCCTACACATACCTACAAACTATGCTTACCATCCCTACTTTACCACTCTACCAAATATAACACAAGCTTATCGCCCCACACATACCTACACACTATATATACTATCACTACTTTACTTCCCAAGTTTACCTCCCATTATTACCATCCCTACCTACCAATCACACTTACCTTACCTACCTACCAATGACACTTACCATCCCTACCTACCAATCACACTTACCATCCCTACCTACCAATCACAATTACCATCCCTACCTACCAATGACACTTACCATCCCTACCTACCTACCACACTCACCACCCCTACCTACCAATCACACTTACCATCCCTACCTACCTATCACACTTACCATCCCTACCTACCAATCACAATTACCATCCCTACCTACCAATCACAATTACCATCCCTACCTACCAATGACACTTACCATCCCTACCTACAGCCACACTTACCATCCCTACCAACCAATCACACTTACCATCCCTACCTACCAATGACACTTACCATCCCTACCTACAGCCACACTTACCATCCATACCTACCAATCACACTTACCATCCCTACCTACCAATCACACTTACCATCCCTACCTACCAATCACACTTACCATCCCTACCTACCAATCACACTTACCTTACCTACTTACCATTGCCACTTTGGTCTCTACCTACTCACAAACCTTAAACCCCACCCCATATACCAGATATAAATGTGGCCCTACTCTGACATATTTAACTAAAGATTTACACTTCAGTACACTCACGAACCATTGTACCTATTCTTCCACGATCCGCCAATTGTTTTAACTAAAACCTTTCTAATTAATTAATTAATTAAAGGCTGAAAAAAAACATGGTTCGTATCTTGTCCTGTCAATACCCTCATTAAGGAATGTTAATATTTAAAATGACCACACTAATTAGTAAGCATTGATTAAATCCTTTCTTGTAATTGACTTCATGTTTGCCGGCTATTACCTCCCATTGTCCGCACACAGACGAACGTGAGGCAGACACTAGTCCTGGACCACTCGACCACCAACGGCCAGACACGTCTGGTCTAGTTCGAGTCTGTGAAACTCGTCTGCTGCGAATTGGGTTTTTTTTTTCTTTTGTTTGCCGTTTTTTTTAACACAAATTTACCGCGATCAGCGGAAGTGACGTCATAACCCGGAAGTGTGTTAGATCGATATTCGATTACTGGGAAGATATTTTTTTAATGTTTTAATTGTGTTTAACTTTGTTTTAAATAGACGGTTCATTGCAACGCTGGCTAGCAAATAGACGGCTAGTGATGTCACTGGCTCATTGTACCGCTGGCTAGCTAATGGACGGCTAGTGATGTCACTGGCTCATTGTACCGCTGTCTAGCAAATGGACGGCTAGTGATGTCACTGGTTCATTGCATCGCTGGCTAGCAAATGGACGGCTAGTGATGTCACTGGTTCATTGTATCGCTGGCTAGCAAATGGACGGCTAGTGATGTCACTGGTTCATTGTGTCGCTGTCTAGCAAATAGACGGCTAGTGATGTCACTGGTTCATTGTATCGCTGTCTAGCAAATAGACGGCTAGTGATGTCACTGGTTCATTGTGTCGCTGTCTAGCAAATAGACGGCTAGTGATGTCACTGGTTCATGAAATGACAACCCCATATTGGACGGTTCTTAAAAGGACGGCCTTAGATTTGGACGGCTAAAACGTCCACTTTTATTGCCTTCTTTGTTTGCTGATCAATACTAACTAAACAAAGCTCCACTTGTCAACAAAACCTTGACAAACCGTCAAATGAGATTATACGATGACCTTTCCCCTTTCTCCACCAGATTAAAAGACCTATCACCCCTCTCCACCAGATTAAAAGACCTATCACCACTCTCCACCAGATTAAAAGACCTATTAACTCTCTCCACCAGATTAAAAGACCTATTACCTCTCTCCACCAGATTAAAAGACCTATCACCCCTCTCCACTAGATTGAAAGACCTATCACCACTCTCCACTAGATTGAAAGACCTATCCCCTATTTCCACCAGATTGAAAGACCTATCACTACTCTCCCCCAGATTAAAAGACCTATCACCAATCTCCACTAGATTGAAAGACCTATTACCACTCTCCACCAGATTAAAAGACCTATCAACCCTCTCCACTAGATTGAAAGACCTATCACCACTCTCCACCAGATTTAAAGACCTATCACCTCTCTCCCCCAGATCAAAAGACCTATCACCCCTCTCCACCAGAAGGTCTACTGATGCCAGCCCTCTCCGTGGATTAACCAGCCCTGAGGTAAGTCTCGCTTTACGTTGTCTCGCTGAACGTTGTCTCGCTGAACGTTGTCTCGCTGTACGTTGTCTCGCTGTACGTTGTCTCGCTATATATTGTCTCGCTATACGTTGTCTCGCCGAAATTTGTCTCGCTGTACGTTGTCTCGCTGAACGTTGTCTCGCTGTACGTTGTCTCGCTGTACGTTGTCTCGCTATACGTTGTCTCGCTGTACGTTGTTTCGCTGTACGTTGTCTCGCTGTACGTTGTCTCGCTGGACGTTGTCTCGCTCTACGTTGTCTCGCTGTACGTTGTCTCGCTGTACGTTGTCTCGCTGTACGTTGTCTCGCTGTACGTTGTCTCGCTGTATGTTGTCTCGCTATACGTTGTTTCGCTGTACGTTGTCTCGCTGTACGTTGTCTCGCTGTACGTTGTCTCGCTGTATGTTGTCTCGCTGTACGTTGTCTCGCTGTACGTTGTCTCGCTGTACGTTGTCTCGCTGTACGTTGTCTCGCTATACGTTGTCTCGTTCCCTCAGACTCGCCTACACCATACAGTATCTAGAAATGCATGAAATATTCTAAATACGGTGCAGCGTGAAGACTCATAAAATTAGTGTCTTAACTGTACAAGGTAACCATCATCTTACTACATCATACAGAATCTAGAAATGCATTAAATATTCTAGATACTGTGGATAGTATAGACTATCTTAAATAAACTGTCTCAAATTTGGTTTAGATCTATAGATCTACTTATCAAGACGTACGCTATGAAATGTATACAATTTTCTAGTCCAAAGTAATACAAATTACTTTAAAAGACAACATAAATACCATTGAACAGCCGGGTTTTTAACGAAATAATTGAAGTCTCTTGATCAGTGTGTGCATTTAATATGGTGTTGTGTTGACTAATAATGTATACAATTTGGTTTTTCAAATAAGTATTGGTAGCCTTTGTTATTTTAAATGTGCCGGATTTTTTGCTGTTTAGTTATTTCTTTGCTTTGCCACTAATATCTCAACGTATAATGTTGCGTTTTGACCAGTAACCATTTTATAAATTATTTTTCCAAAACGTATAACATTAAAATATATAGGCCTATAATTCACGTGTAACGGGCACCGACGACTAGTAACATAATAGTGTAGCTAAATGTGCTCGTCAAATAACACAAATAGTAACTTTTTCGTAATGAAAGATTTACTGTAATGTGTACATTTTAAAACAGTCCAATTTAAAAATTGGAGCAAGGACATCCAACACTAAATGTATTTATGTACAATTTAAAAGACTTTTTAAAAATATCATTGAATTTACTGTGCTACAAAACTTACTGCTGAACGAACAAGTGATGACTTAAAATGTTGAGTATTGAAGAATGAGTACCACAAAATGTCACTGTCAGTCCGAGTGATGCAATTACCGCTGACATTAATAACTTTAACAAACGTTTACAGGCTTTTCCACGGGAGTTTAACTAAAGTCCAAAAGCAAAAACTTTCTCAGCTATCCGCAAAATAAAATTAGACTAATATCGTATAGCACAATTTAGAGCAATGTAATGTTAACAAATATTAGCTTTGTACTACATAAAATATTATATTGTGGGAGTTATTTCCCATTAATGAATTTAAAACACACATGGGAAACTAACTGTATGTTAATTACCAAAGTCGCTTAAAATATTGAGAAATTAAGTTCTGAAAAAATTTGTTTACATGGATCATACTTTGAAGATAGATTTACATAAATATTCTAAGTTTTAAGTTTAAACGTTGTCAATATTTATATTTCTTAAAAATTGAAATTATATTTAACCATATTTTTATAAAAAAAATATACAACTTGTTTAATAAATTATGCATATTTAAGTGAAACCTATTTTCCAATAGTAATTGGTTGAGCGGAACTGATCTGCCATAAACTCTCTCGAATATTCCTTATAACAACTCGAGATTATACATTATTTTTAACCAGTTCTTAAATACTTAAACTTTTAAAAATAGGAGTATGCAAATTTTTTTTTTTAAATCCCGAAGTATCGAACATATTTTCAGCAGCTAAAATATAGCTGAATCAATTTACAATGTAAAACGATAAAAAGTTTTTCTGAGTTACCAAAATTGACATTTTGTCTACATCATCTTACTCATTTGAAGACATTTTGGCAACATCATCATACTCGTTTCAAGACATTTTTTTCCAGAGGCGTAGCGAGGCGGTGCGGGGGGGGGGGGGGGCGGACCGCATCGGGTGACATCATTTACAGGGGTGACACCAAGGCAAAAAATAGCAAAATAAATAGAGAAAAACAATGATCTTTCCATTTAAATGAATGATTAATTCGAGTTAAATAGACTTCTAAGAGCCAAGTTGACGAATCCCGATAAGAGTGGGTGATGGGGGGGGGGGAGTGTGACATCATGACGTAAACCTGCTGTCGATAGAGAAAACAATGCCACATCCAGCCGTATTAGTAACCTACTATAGATAAACAGCGTTAGTATTGTCTGTGCACAGTTTAAAGCTATCAAGGGGGGGGGGAGGTGACATTGAATTGATATGTCAATGGACTACTGGGATTGGGGTGACACCAAATTTAATAATTTTCTACAAAGGCAATGGTTTTTCCACTTGAATCAATAACTGTTAGAATTAGGCCCCCTAATGCTTTTCTAGGTGAATTAATATAAGTTGACGCCACTTGACAAAAGGTGGGGGGGGGGGGGGGGAGTGACACCAAATACACCGTCCACCAAAGTGGATTGGGGTGAACCACATTGAAAATTTACAAAATCTACAAATCTACGTATCAATAGACAATAAAAAGCCAGCAACAGTTAAATCGAATCGGTGTACATTTTGACGCTTTCCTTCAGCTATGAAAAGAGTTGCCAATCGTTTTGAAACAATTAGGTCTTAAATCATTTTAATCTTGACATTATGTATATTATGCAATGGAATATGTAAAATTATAATAAATTAATTACACATTTAGTATACCTATCAGAGGCAAAGAGCTTCTACATAAAAAAAAAGATGACAAAGTTTAGCCCGAAAATGCGTAGCTTCAAAAACATTTAAATACATAAAAAATTATTTAAATACATATAGGCCCTACACATGCGTATACACATACTTACACGTGTATATGGCATTTATATGTATACACACACACACACACATATATATATATATATATATATATATATATATATATATATATATATATATATATATATAATTCTTTCGCGGGGGGGGGGGGGGGGGGGGGTGGGGGTGATCATTAGTTGCCGCACCGGGTGACACCCGACCTAGCGACGCCACTGATTATGTCTTCATCATCTTACTCGTTTGAAGATATTTTGTCTACATTATCAAACTCGTTTGAACGTCTATAGATAAAATCTCAAATCAAAACAAGACGTGATTATTTTAACAAACAACAAATATTTAACAAATATATTTTTTAATTTTAAAAACACTGTTTTATTAAAAACAAATTAAATGAAAATCTCATTCCGTAAAAAAGTTGAATCGTACGGTGATTATTTTATTTTTATAAAACTCACGCAAGTCGCCATGGTAAATATAGCTCAAGGGTGAAATAACAGTCTAAAAAAGTTGCTGACGCCCGTGGGTGGGGGAGCGGATGAATGGACGCCCTGTTCTAGCCCTGGGCTATCTCATGGACATCGATGGCACGACTAGAAGAGAACATGGACGTGGAGAACGTACTCAACTTGGGACAGTTGTGTGTCTGATTTAGCCGGCTAGACGTGTTCAACTGAGGTGTTTGTGAAAACCAAGGCTATGTTTGGTCTCACTTATACACAGTGGAATGTAAGAATAGCAACAAGAAGAAAAAACAATTCTATGGTTGGTCTCGCTTATACACACGTGGAATGTAAGAATAGCCACAAGAAGAAAACACAAGGCTATGTTTGGTCTCACTTATACACACGTGGAATGTAAGAATAGCAACAAGAAGAAAACACAAGGCTATGGTTGGTCTCACTTATACACACGTGGAATGTTAGAATAGCAACAAGAATAAAAAGCAAGGCTATGATTGGTCTCGCTTATACACAAGTTGAATGTAAGAATAGCAACAAGAAGAAAACACAAGGCTATGGTTGGTCTCACTTATACACACGTGGAATTTAAGAATAGCAACAAGAAGAAAACACAAGGCTATGGTTGGTCTCACTTATACACACGTGGAATTTAAGAATAGCAAGAGGAAGAGGAAAAAGAATGTAGAATCCTACGTACTAGAAGTTTTTCTGAGTAACTTAGTATACGATCCTTTAGGCCTGTTTGTTCGCCATTGACATGCGATGTACATATAAAGTATATCGTTTTAGTACTTAATTGCCATCCTAGTTTGTCTTTTTGATGGAAATTAAGTTACCATCTCAGTAGTCTTGTTGTTCTGTGATACCTAAGTTACCATCTTAGTAGTCTTCTTGATCTGTTGTACCTAAGTTACCATCTTAGTAGTCTTGTTCATCTGTTGTACCTAAGTTACCATCTTAGTACTTGTTGATCTGTTGTACCTAAGTTACCATCTTAGTACTTGTTGATCTGTGATACCTAAGTTACCATCTTAGTAGTCTTGTTCATCTGTTGTACCTAAGTTACCATCTTAGTACTTGTTGATCTGTTGTACCTAAGTTACCATCTTAGTACTTGTTGATCTGTTGTACCTAAGTTACCATCTCAGTACTTGTTTACCTGTGATACCTAAGTTACCATCAAAGTACTTGTAGACCTGTGATACCTAAGTTACCATCTTAGTACTTGTTGATCTATGCAGCCAGTGGTTCCTAAGTTACCCCCCCCCCCCCTCAGTGAATTCCTATATCTGCTCCAGCCATATTTTCCCTTCCCATACCAACATAATCGATTCACACAAGAAATTTGAAACTTTAAAATATTTCCACAAAAGTAATTGTAATATAATTATTACAATTATATTTATTTTAAATAGTTATATTTTAATGAGAAGACCTAACATTTAAGCTAAAATGTAAAAAAAAATGTAAGATCAATGTTTTTAAAAGATAATAATTTTTTTTTTCTATCCTTCTTTTTTTTCTATAGTCGTGTTTGGCCAGTTTTGAAACTCCCGTGAGATTCCTCGCAGCTATTTCAGAGATTTTCCTGATACTTTCCAGACACATTTAAATAATACCTCCAACACATTTTACCGTCCGATCCTTTTACTTATAAATATTTTTTTTTACAAATTTTAAACCTATTTAAAAACTTATTATTATAGATATTTTTTATATTTATTTTAATTCTGTTATATTTTCTATGTTCTGTTCGCATTAAAAATGTACTGACTCTGGGATAAAGAGATGTTTATTTAACTCTAACATTTGATTGCAAGGAATAAGCCTGAAAAAAATGGTGGCATTTTGTTTTTGTATACAGTTACAGGCTCGAGATGATTTTCTCTACTTGACAGGTTTTTAATTTAATTTAATTGTTCAACTCATCTTGTCCGTCGCCATTCCTGAAAGGAGGGGTTAGGAAGTTCATTTGTGTAGGCTTAGCGTTTAAAATTAAGAAAATATTGATTCTTTCTTTCATGACTCGTTCATAACACTTTAATTTTTTAATAAACAAGGCATGTTATATTCTTACAAGAATTGTTTAAGCAAAATATTTTCAAGTTCGTTAGAATGGAAGGGTAAATTATTGATCCTCCTTTACATGATTTTAAACACTATTTGAGTTATGACAACTATTACGATTTGTATAAACATTAGAATAATAACGTTATTGAAATATTATCTTAGGATTGGTATGCAAGGATTGACTTTAAATTACATTCAACATCGATACTTTACAGCATTGATCAAAATACATAGACATAAAAATTATAGGATGCCTTTTGGTAATTAATTTAAAAATAGTTTCAGTCAAAATATTGTATATATATATATATATATATATATATATATATATATATATATATATATATATATATATATATATAGACTTTGTACTTTAAAACTATATATATATATATATATATATATATATATATATATATATATATATATATATATATATATACATGCATATAGGCCTATACATATATATATATATATATATATATATATATATATATATATATATATATATATATATATATATATATCGTATTATATTACTACATTAGGCATTATAAAGACAATGTATACATAAGATATATACACACGTGTTTTAAAGAGATTAATAGCTGAGTACATAAGTGATTTTAAAAGATCCAATTTGGTTACACAGGTGATTAAAAATATTAAATGTGTACATAAAGCTGGGTACACATGTGATTTACAAGAACCAATTTGTACATAAGTTGGGTACACGGGTGATTTAAAAGACTCAGTGTGTACATACGCTGGGTACACGGGTGATTTAATAGACCCAGTGTGTACATAAGTTAGGTACACGGGTGTTGGCCAACAAGACAGGGACCACACATGGTGTACAGCACTTAACACAACAGTTGAAGACATGTGCCACGTCAGTCAAGACTTCATTCAAACGTCGGGGGAGGGGGGGGGGGTCTCACCCCCAGGGGCTCATCACCCAGAGTTAGCTTGAAAAACTGGAAACTTCCAAAAATAAAAAGCTTTTAATTACTTCTTCTTCAGATTGTCAATCGTCATCACATTTTTGTTTTTGTTTTAATCTCACTCTCCGGTCCTAAAAATAACGTTAAGTGGTCAACATAGTTACATAACCGAAGGTAATGACCCTAATTATAATTACACTAATTATAATGCCAATTTGAGAGATTATACTTCCAATGTTTTTACTCATGCCAAATATTTTTGGGCGTTGACTAAAAAAATGTGAACAGGAAAAAAATCAAATGTTTTTATGACGAAAATAACATATTTTGCGCATAAATATTGTACTGTCTTTTTCTTCGATCACCGTCAACACAATTAAGTATATGTGTCAACTGGTTAGGCCATTTGCTCCTATTTCAGCAAAGAACAAGCTGCAAGACACTGGTTGTGGCTGTCCCCAGCTAACGAGGTTCATATAGGTTCGAACTCGAGACTTTTCGGTTTAGCAAACATGAACTTTACCGACTCGACCATGCCGACTCCCCTATTATATTAATATAAACAATGTTTATGTGCAGCGTCCGGTTTTCACATACCTTGTCACTATGTCTGAGCACAATCAAGTGACGTCAGTTTAATTATAGTAAAATCGATAGTAAGTTAACGAGCTTATGAGCGATGATTGGAAATCGTTTCACTGTAGCCTGACCTCATTAACCGAAATAATTACCATCCATTCAATTAGTTCCGTGCCATTGATTTTAAAGAGTTTAATTTAGGGGCTGATTGATTCGTTTTTTATAATGGAATCAAAGGGTAATGTTAAAACCCTAAAGTTATTGACACTGTTACACGTTTTGTGATTATGCACTTTAGATATGTATAGAATATTTGAATAGTTGATTTACAGAGACGCACCTCATTGCTTTTATGGTGCCTTCGCCATTTAATAGACTTTGTACTTTAAAACTATATATATATATATATATATGTGTGTGTGTGTGTGTGTGTGTGTGTGTGTGTGTGTGTGTGTGTGTGTGTGTGTGTTGGCACCCTAATTTTACCTACAGATAAAGAAAAATGGACATCTGCCTAATTTGCCCATCAAAATTTGGATAGCCCAATTTCTTAAGTTCTGAAGATTTATATGAGATTTCTCATTAGGGTGAACAATTAAAGCATTAACGTACCCTACATCTAAAATTGTTGTTCAAGAAATTAAAAACATTTCATGATCCTTCTGTTTCATTCCTGTCTGTCCACAACACGTTTACCTTAAACAAAACGTTCACAATTTTAACGCCCTAGAAATTGTTATCACCATTATTGGTTGGTCAAGGTTAGCCTTTATAGACAACATCGCTCGTATATTTATGAGAATATGATATAAAATCATCACGTTCTGAAGAGTTTGAATGTATACACTGTCGTATAAGGATTGTACAGGAAAAAAGTAAAAAAAAAAATATCAAGCTTAGTGTCCCTGAACTTTTCTACCTGAACAGGATTTCAGATTTCAGATGTTTTTTTAAGATTTTGCTTTCACGAACTGTAGAGTGGCTAGCGTTATAGCTGCAAACAGCCAAATACTTTACTTAGAGGCTAGTCCTATGGCTGTATACAGTCGTTTTCTGTACTTTAGCTAGACTTATGGCTGAAGACAAGCACATAGACATGCTGAGAATGCCTTGAACGGATGTGTTTTTGATATTGTTTTGACAAGCTCAAGTAGAATAAATGGCTGCTTCTCCGGCGTAACAGTGAGTGGGTGTATGCCGTTACATACTTGTTTTATACTGACTCACGTGGCGTCATACTGACTCATATGGGGCCATACTGATTCACAATGTGTCATACTGACACACATAACGTCTTACTGACTCACATTGTGTCACACTAAATCGTATGGCGTCACACTGACACATCGCGTCATACTGACTCAGACGAAGACCTTGGGTAGAAACGTTCATAGTATGTGTAACTGTCTTTAACTTGTGAGGTAACTGACACTATCTGTTTTATTACTATTGACTCACATGGCGTCATACTGACCCGCATGGCGTCATACTGACCCACATGGCGTCATACTGACCCGCATGGCGTCATACTGACCCGCATGGCGTCATACTGACCCGCATTGACAGGGGAGGTAACTGTAGAATCCGATAATTAATTAAATACCAAGGCACTTATTTCAATTAATAAAATGTTTTGTTCAGTCAAGTTAATTATAAATATAAAGTGAAATTTTATTCAGGCCTATTTTGTTTCCTCAATTACTGGAGATTAGGGGAAAGGGGGGGGGGGGGTGTGGTGGGGGTGGGAGCAGGAGTAACAAGTATTATATCAGAAACAGACTGTCGGGTCAAAATGTATGTTTTGTAAAGTTTAGTAAAGCACCTAGATGTATAGTACAAGTATACACTTAAGTTATACAATATACATAACACATTTACTGCACCATAAGTAGACCATATTTATTGCACCATTAGTAGACTATATTTACTGCCTAAACCTTATTTCTTGCACCATAAGTAAAGCATATTTACTGCGCCCAATGCAGACATTAAACTTGCATCTAAACGAAATGTATACCATACGTCGCTTGCATCAGGTGCATGTGTTGATTATATATTTATAACTTTGAGGCCAAAGTTATTCATACCTTACTATAGTCACAAATAGATCTTCTGAATTCCACCACATTTGGAGTTTGTGTATAACATAGACATAACACATACTGACTACCACATACACATACAACATACTGACTGCCACATACACATACCACATACTGACTACCACATACACAGAACACATACTGACTACCAGAATAGCACACTCAACGTGTGTGTAACGAACACAATTTTTACTTTCCGAAACGTTGTCAAAAAATGCATTAAAATGATGAATCACTCCACTTCCTCATTTTAGAGAAATAAAAAAAACCAAAAACGTGCCTACCCCCGCACTAAACTAACAGCTCCCGAGTAACCAAGGATAGAATTATGCCAGTATCCAAAGTTTGTGTGTTTGGTGCCAGTCATTTAATGTCAGCACATGAACATCCCTCCCACACCAGAACCCTACAACATGTACACCATCACCCCTCCCTTACACCACCACCCCTCCCATACACTACCACCACTCACATACACCACCAACCCCCCTCACGTACACCACCCCTTCCTCACACCACTACCCCTTCCTCACACCACCCCCCCCCCCTCGTACACCACCATCCCTCACATACACTACTCCTCCCTTACACCACCGCTCGTATACACCACCACCCCTCCGTTACACCATCACCCCTTCCTAACACCACCACTCGTATACACCACCACCCCTCCGTTACACCATCACCCCTTCCTTACACCACCAATCGTATACACCACCCCTCCGTTACACCATCACCCCTCCCTTACACCACCAATCGTATACACCACCACCCCTCCGTTACACCATCACCCCTCCCTTACACCACCACTCGTATACACCACCACCCCTCCGTTACACCATCACCCCTCCCTTACACCTCTATTCGGATACACCACCACCCCTCCGTTACACCATCACCCCTCCCTTACACCACCTCTCGGATACACCACCACCCCTCCGTTACAACATCATCCCTCCCTTATATCACTATCCCTCCCCTACATCATCATGTCTTCCTTACACCAGGAACCTACAACATACTCTCTCTCTCCCTACAAGCCCTACTAAAGCCCCTCAACATAATCATCACCGTGTGCTTGCAATAAAACAAAAACCATCCCCATCTGCTAACGTTACTAGACAAACAGCAAAAAGTGAAGCACCAGAATGCTCCACCTTAGTGGCTACCATTAAAACCTGCAGATCCATTTTCCCCATCTATTTTTATTAGAATGATGTGCGTGCATGTGTGTGTGCGTGTATGTACGTGTGTATGTGTGTTCGTGTAGGTGTGTGTGTGTGTCTTTCTGCTACAACTAAAATCTACGGGCTATAACCCCTATTTAGTACTACAAAATTTTCCTCACTATTTCTTTCCATCTCTTTCTTTTTCTCTTTCTCTCTCTCTCTCTCCCTCTCTCTATCTTTCTTTCTCTCTGCTAGCACTACCAAAAAATCTACAGAATTAACACTTATAAAACTTAAATCTTTTCAATCATTCATTTTTTTTACAAAACTAATCTCCAGCCCCACCCTCAATCACTACCACTACAACCCCCTCCCCTCTCCATTTCTCACTCACTCCACCAAAAAACCTTCTAGTGCTAAGACCGGATGAGATCGTGACAAACTGTTCCATCCATCAAAAAAACACCGATTGGTTCGGGAAATCCCGGCACCTTTGTTTACCGTCTGGTTTTATTGGTAAATGTTTACGTTTTACCTTCAGCGTGCGCGTAGATTGTTGCCTCATCTACTCTAGCGTAAAGCAGTTTTATCAGGTGTGAACTCTCTCGGTAATTACACTATCCAGACCTACTTGACATAAGGTGTGAAGTCTTACGGTAATTACACTAACCTGACCTACTTAACATAAGGTGTGAAGTCTCCCGTTAATTACATTAACCAGACCTACTTAACATAAGATGTGAAGTGTGAAGTCTACAGGTAATTACACTAACCAGACCTACTTAACATAAGGTGTGAAGTATCCCGGTAAATACACTATCCTGACCTACTTATCGTAAGACGTAAAATATCTCGGTAATTACACTAACCTGACCTACTTATCATAAGACGTGAAATATCTCGGTAATTACACTAACCTGACCTACTTATCATAAGACGTGAAATATCTCGGTAATTACACTAACCTGTGCTACTGGCATAATGGCGGTACCTGCACTAACCTTTACACCTCAACACATGATCTAAGATCAGCTGTTTTTAACAAAAACTTCAGGCGCTAAAATATAATTTTTTTTCCTACTCCAACCTGTCTGATCTAAACCCGTCCGTCAAATGTAAAAGACGTGACTGCGCATATCATGTTATGTCTTCCATATTTTTATGCCGAGAATCTCATCAAGTGGGATACACGTACCGATCAAGGCGCCAATGACGTTATCAGGAAACACGTTGAGCTTTTGTTTATAAACTTCTGCTGACGTTTTTAAAAGAACTCGCGTATTTTGTTATTCTTTTCTCTACTGCTACCATTTTTATATCTGTGAGCTAATTATCGGTAAACCAAACGTAATTTTATATTAAGGGCGTAACTAGGGGGTGTGCTTTGTATGGATGGTGGGTGGGCATGTGTGCCCCTTACGCATTTAGGCTGAAAATTAAAAATCAACGTGTAAATCACACACTTCCGGTGAATGTAGGGTAATAGTTGACATTCTCAGTGGGAGGTCTAAACAGCAGGGGAGATAATCACGTCTGATTGGGAAAAGTTAGAAAGAAAAAACTAGTTCCAATATGAAAATAAATTATTTTTCTTATTTTTCCGTTGATAATAATTCGATTATTGTGGATATAGCACCGCCTGTCTACATTCATACAAGGTCAAAATAAGAAGTGATAAAAATCAACCTGTGGAGCCATAAATTAAAAAAATTAAGATTCGGTGCCCGCGTTCTAATTAGTCACACGTCATTAGAGCTTTAAAACCCTCAACACACCGTACTTTGTATGTACACAGTCAGTTGCAGGTTCCCAACACATCGTACTTTGTATGTACACAGTCAGTTAAAGGTCCAAACACACCGTACTTTGTATGTACACAGTCAGTTGCAGGTTCCCAACACATCGTACTTTGTATGTACACAGTCAGTTGAATGTCCCAACACACCGTACTTTGTATGTACACAGTCAGTTGAATGTCCCAACACACCGTACTTTGTATGTACACAGTCAGTTGAAGGTCCCAACACATCGTCCTTTGTATGTATACAGTCAGTTGAAGGTCCCAACACACTGTACTTTGTATGTATACAGTCAGTTGAAGGTCCCAACACACCGTACTTTGTATGTATACTGTCAGTTAAAGGTCTCAACACACCGTACTTTGTATGTATACAGTCAGTTAAAGGTCCAAACACACCGTACTTTGTATGTACACAGTCAGTTGAAGGTCCCAACATACTGTACTTTGTATGTATACAGTCAGTTGAAGGTTCCCTACACACCGTACTTTGTATGTACACAGTCAGTTGAAGGTCCCAACATACTGTACTTTGTATGTATACAGTCAGTTGAAGGTTCCCTACACACAATGTAGTTAGAATATGAAGAGATCACAACATCATTTAGTCAGCCAGTGAGTGTGAAGATCTCAACATAACGTAGTTAGATTGTGAAGAGATACACCATAATGTAGTTTGACTATGAAGAGATCACAACATAATGTAGCCTATGAAGAGATACAACATAACGTAGTTAGACTGTGAAGAGATACAGCATAATGTAGTTTGACTATGAAGAGATACAACACAATGTAGTTAGACTATGAAGAGATACACCATACTATAGTTAGACTATGAAGAGATAACAACAGCCCTCAACACATCGAACCATTACCAAATCACTGAATGGGACACACAAAAACTGTGGTAATGATAATGAAAAGTGGCATTTAATGAGAAATAATTGACACAGTTCTAATTAGAGAATACGCCATGAAGCGACGCCACAAGTGTATGACTCGGATCTTTTGTAAAATAGTTGCAGTATTGTGCTTTAATTAAAATATTTACATAATTTATGCGTTGATTACATCCGAACAGTAATCTCTAGCAAATGAATTTTAACAATGGTATAAACACAAGGTCGACCGGTGCAAGGGAATTTAAGCTAAATCAGGAGTCATTAAGTGGAGTGTAGCGGTCATCTATTTTTTTCTCGTCCACTTTATAATTGTTATCATCTAGTTTTATTTAGTGGTCATGACGTATAGTGTAGGGCCCATCGCCTATAACACAGGGATCCTTAAGAACAGTGCAGGGATCATTGATAATAGTGAAGTGGTCATTGCGAATGGTGTAGGGATCTTGATGTATAAAACATCAACGGTTCTCTCGTGTGTAGCGGTCAACATTGCCCACACAACATTTTATCTAATTAGTTCGAGCGGGGACTTAACAATGAAAATCATTAGCAGCTACATAATTATAGAGTAGGCGAGAAAAAACTAGATGATGACAATTATAAAGTGGGCGAGAAAAAAAGTAGATGATAAAGAATTATAGAGAAAAAAGTAGATGATAACAATTATAGAGAAAAAAGTAGATAACAATTATAAAGTGGGCGAGAAGAAACTAGAAAATAACAAGTTATATTATACTGACGGCTAGTTGTATGAAGCTACGTCCTCACTGTGTGCACCCTTTCAGTGGTTTTTTTTTTGTCAGAATCGGGTTCAACCGTTGGACGTGATGAGAACATGGAACATGCAGACAGTGCTCACCAGCATTGGCATTCTATGTTTGACAGGTGATAGATGACACTCAGGAAATAAGGCTTGATTAGACCAGGTGTTTCATTACAATTTCAGGAAAACTAAAACTTGTACGCGCTTACAAAATGGAAAATGTGCGTTTATTTAAGACTCCATCACTTGCGATATCGCTTGCAGAAATTTAATACGAAAACAGATGCGGGCGTTTAAAAATCAATCTTCGTTGCCTTTTATTAATGAGTAATGTCGACAAACAATATTAAAATACAAAAAAAAAAATATCTTTCAAGCCACAATGTACACGTGAAAGCTATAAAACACCTGACCTTCACCTTTAGCCTGACGTGACCTTCACCTCCTGCCATTCTCGCCGCTATCTGCCTCTGTTGTCAAGAAATAAATTAGTTGTGTTTTTCGGTTATTAGCGTCCATTCCCGACATTTAGTGCCAAGTTCCGGCATGCGGGGGTCAGGTAGGCAACCCGGGGGTAGCGAGCCTCGTTAGGCTCAGGTCCTGATACGTATCAGCCGCTATCTGATAAATCCCGGGGGTCGTGTTAGCCCCGCGGTCTGTATGATGTAAGACACGAGGGTGCCGCCGCAACCTGAGGGGTGGGGGGAGGGGACGGGTTATCAGGCTGGGATGTTCGCGAGTACCGAGTTCACTTGAATATAACATTCGTCTGGGATTGCTGAAGGTAATTCCTGTTTGCTTAATCTGACACGAGACACGAGTTCATAGCTTGTACATTTCTGCTTCAATTAGCACTAAACTCTACGTTACCTTATACACACACCTGTATATATATATATATATATATAAATATATATATATATATATATATATATATATATATATATATATATATATATATATATATATATATATAGGATTATTCATATACATTTTAATATCCCTGTAAAGTGTACTTACATTTGTTTACACTTCGGACATTGCCCCCTTACCATCTATGTGTGTGCATACACAATCCAATGGCTATGCGAAACAGATACCAGACATTAAGTCATCATGGCTGATTTAATTAAAGAGAAAAAAACATTTTCCACTTCCGCCTTTTAAGCGCTTTAAACCTCAGGTTAAATTAAACTAATTGGATCAGCGTATCATTTCACGTAGAGGGGCGTTGCCGGATATCCCGCACGTAATGTGAACCTCACCTAAACGAAACTAACATTCTAATTTAGAATTTAAATCACCTTAACTAAAACACACCTTTTGACTGTTGCTAAACTAGCATGTACACCCATTGGCGAGAACATACCTATTATTTTTTTTTTTTACTTTAGAAGGATTCTCATTAACATTCTAAAATAAATGTAATGTATTTAAAGCTTGTATCCGGAAATCTGAATCTATTAGGGTCGGTAATGTTGTGTTTCGGTGTTTAGACGAGCTAGTTAAACCGAGATCCATGGGTCCCTACCCAGCCCACCCCCACCATCAGATACATTTAGACGAGCCACATAAAACCAGATCCATGGGTCCCTACCCAGCCCACCCCCAGCATCAGATACTATTTAGACGAGCCAGATAAAACCAGATCCATGGGTCCCTACCCAGCCCACCCCCAGCATCAGATACATTTAGACGAGACAGATAAAGCCAGATCCATGGGTCCCTACCCAGCCCACCCCCAGCATCAGATACATTTAGACGAGCCAGATAAAACCAGATCCATGGGTCCCTACCCAGCCCCAGCATCAGATACATTTAGACGAGCCAGATCTATGGGTCCCTACCCAGCCCACCCCCAGCATCAGATACATTTAGACGAGCCAGATAAAACCAGATCCATGGGTCCCTACCCACCCCACCCCCAGCATCAGATACATTTAGACGAGCCAGATCTATGGGTCCCTACCCAGCCCACCCCCAGCATCAGATACATTTAGACTAGCCAGATAAAACCAGATCCATGGGTCCCTACCCAGCCCACCCCCAACATCAGATACATTTAGACTAGCCAGATAAAACCAGATCCATGGGTCCCTACCCAGCCCACCCCCAGCATCAGATACATTTAGACGAGCCAGATCCATGGGTCCCTACCCAGCCCACCCCCAACATCAGATACATTTAGACTAGCCAGATAAAACCAGATCCATGGGTCCCTACCCAGCCCCAGCATCAGATACATTTAGACGAGCCACATAAAACCAGATCCATGGGTCCCTACCCAGCCCCAGCATCAGATACATTTAGACGAGCCAGATCCATGGGTCCCTACCCAGCCCCAGCATCAGATACATTTAGACGAGCCAGATAAAACCAGATCCACGGGTCCCTACCCAGCCCACCCCCAGCATCAGATACATTTAGACGAGCCAGATAAAACCAGATCCATGGGTCCCTACCCAGCCCACCCCCAGCATCAGATACATTTAGACGAGCCAGATAAAACCAGATCCATGGGTCCCTACCCAGCCAACCCCCAGCATCAGATACATTTAGACGAGCCAGATCCATGGGTCCCTACCCAGCCCACCCCCAGCATCAGATACATTTAGACGAGCCAGATCCATGGGTCCCTACCCAGCCCACCCCCAGCATCAGATACATTTAGACGAGCCAGATAAAACCAGATCCATGGGTCCCTACCCAGCCCACCCCCAACATCAGATACATTTAGACGAGCCAGATCCATGGGTCCCTACCCAGCCCACCCCCAGCATCAGATACATTTAGACGAGCCAGATAAAACCAGATCCATGGGTCCCTACCCAGCCCACCCCCAACATCAGATACATTTAGACGAGCCAGATCCATGGGTCCCTACCCAGCCCACCCCCAGCATCAGATACATTTAGACGAGCGTGATAAAACCAGATCCATGGGTCCCTACCCAGCCCACCCCCAGCATCAGATACATTTAGACGAGCGTGATAAAACCAGATCCATGGGTCCCTACCCAGCCCACCCCCAGCATCAGATACATTTAGACGAGCCAGATCCATGGGTCCCTACCCAGCCCACCCCCAGCATCAGATACATTTAGACGAGCGTGATAAAACCAGATCCACGGGTCCCTACCCAGCCCACCCCCAGCATCAGATACATTTAGACGAGCCAGGTAAAACCAGATCCATGGGTCCCTACCCAGCCCACCCCCAGCATCAGATACATTTAGACGAGCCAGATCCATGGGTCCCTACCCAGCCCACCCCCAGCATCAGATACATTTAGACGAGCGTGATAAAACCAGATCCATGGGTCCCTACCCAGCCCACCCCCACCATCAGATACATTTAGACGAGCCAGATAAAACCAGATCCATGGGTCCCTACCCAGCCCACCCCCACCATCAGATACATTTAGACGAGCCAGATCCATGGGTCCCTACCCAGCCCACCCCCAGCATCAGATACATTTAGACGAGCGTGATAAAACCAGATCCATGGGTCCCTACCCAGCCCACCCCCACCATCAGATACATTTAGACGAGCCAGATAGAGCCAGATCCATGGGTCCCTACCCAGCCCACCCCCAGCATCAGATACATTTAGACGAGCCAGATCCATGGGTCCCTACCCAGCCCACCCCCAGCATCAGATACATTTAGACGAGCCAGATCCATGGGTCCCTACCCAGCCCACCCCCAGCATCAGATACATTTAGACGAGCCAGATAGAGCCAGATCCATGGGTCCCTACCCAGCCCACCCCCAGCATCAGATACATTTAGACGAGCCAGATCCATGGGTCCCTACCCAGCCCACCCCCAGCATCAGATACATTTAGACGAGCGTGATAAAACCAGATCCATGGGTCCCTACCCAGCCCACCCCCACCATCAGATACATTTAGACGAGACAGATAAAACCAGATCCATGGGTCCCTACCCAGCCCACCCCCAGCATCAGATACATTTAGACGAGCCAGATCCATGGGTCCCTACCCACCCCCACCATCAGATACATTTAGACGAGCCAGATAGAGACAGATCCATGGGTCCCTACCCAGCCCACCCCCACCATCAGATACATTTAGACGAGCCAGATAAAACCAGATCCATGGGTCCCTACCCAGACCACCCCCACCATCAGATACATTTAGACGAGCCAGATCCATGGGTCCCTACCCAGCCCACCCCCAGCATCAGATACATTTAGACGAGCCAGATAAAACCAGATCCATGGGTCCCTACCCAGCCCACCCCCAGCATCAGATACTATTTTCAGGATGCCAGACAGACAGTCAAACAAACCGAGTGCCATGGGGGCGTCTGATGTCACGTGACTCCCTCCATCAGGTGAGAAATGCTGGACTTTGATTGGTCGCTGCCAGAACAAATATGCCTGACCTTTCACTTGACCCCTCGAGTCACGGCGACCTGATTTAATGTTGATGCGTCAGCTCTATTTATATCCTCTCATTTGGTCTATTTTAACAACATAATAACTCGTGTTTACAACGGCTTTTTTAAATGCCTCATATCACCTGTCACTTTAAAAAAATTATTTTGGCTCATATCTCCGGCTGTATACTGAGAATAATATTTGAACTTCCTGAAAATACGGGTTAAAAATATGCGAATAAACGTTTACATATTTCGATCTTTTTATTGTGCGGTTATTTTACATTTATAATCATTCCTCTATTGAATGCTTTAACATTTGTAGCGAATGTGATTTATGTACCGCATATACCTTATGGTGAATGTGATATCAGTTTAATTCCCTACAGCACGTTTTATTGTTTTCGTGTGTACGGAATTCCAACAAGATAAAGGCCTTTGTACAAAATTTTCTATCCACAGCTTTTCCCGAAACAGTTGGGGGAGGAGGAGGGGGTTAGGGAATGAAGTGAAGTAAATCTTCAATAAAATCTAAAAATCAGAGAAAGTCCATTTCCTGCTAAGATGTGGGTGGACGATCACTTACTTGTTGGTGGAGTAGGGTAGGACTGTGTATAATAGCTGGCAGAGGTTTGCGCCTTGTTACACATAGGTGGGGTGCTGTCCTTATCTAAAGAGCTTCATATGCCCGGGGATTTGAACTCGGGACTTTTTGGGTTGTTGGCCATGCGCTTTCTTACCAGACAAGACTTCCAGCTAGCATTAAAGACACATAAAGCACGTCTACACATGCATTCAAATTGGATGAACATTGTGTAAGCGAGTATTTAGCTGTATGAAACTATCCTGTGTAAACGCAACAGATTGATGTTTCACAGAGTGCACTGATTTATGAGTGTGTCATGATCTCGGTTATATTTATTACAGCACGACACTTAACAGTATTCAGTACAGTTAAACTGGTATACCTTATAACGTATTGAGTACTTTTCCGAGTGTTCCTTTAAGATATACTTATTGCAAGTGCACCAACATCCCTGGCACTGCACTCAGTACAGTTGGATGATGGCACTATCAAATTAGATTTTTGCCTACGCCCGCTTCTGTACTTTCGTTAACAATATTTTTTTAACATAAAGCCAGCTAAGCACCAGATTAACTTTAAACCTAACACCTGCGTGGCACTTAAAACAATCTACATCTGTTTAGCAATCCAGATCACGTTTTTACAGTAGATTAACCAGCCCTGTTATCCGAATCTACAAAGTGAACCCATCCTTACCCAGTATTTTCTCCACTCAGTTTTTGTATCCAATCATTCGCACTGTTCGATCTCGCGTAAAACTCCTCACCAACATGAACTTTTTCTGTTCGCACCAACATGAACTTTTTCTGTTCACAACAACATGAGTTTTTTCTGTCCGCACCAACGTCAACTTTTTCTGTGCGCATCATGAATATTTTATGTTCACAACTTTTTCTGTCCGCAACAACATGAATTTCTTCTGTATGCACCAACATAGACTTTTTCTGTTCACAACAACATGAACTTTTTCTGTTAGCACCAACATGAACTTTTTCTGTTCGCACCAACATGAACTTTTTCTGTTCGCATAAACTTGAACTTTTTTTGTCCGCACCAATTTAAACTGTTTCATCCAAATGAATAAGCTCAACACTTTTAATCGGGTTATTTATAGACTTGAGGTGTGCATTTAGCTCTGACGTAATTGTCTGCAAGTTGGAACTTCAGGTAAAGGCTAGGTTATAGCTACATTCGTAGGTAATTTACGATTTGTGAAAATGTATTAATTACCAGCAAACAGGGGGATATCTCGTGCCCGCGGGACCCCCCCCCCCCCCCCACCAGAGTATTTAGGGACACAGACAACGTATTATCAATGTATGTAGTCCTACTTAAGTGTAGAAAAATATCAAAGTTTGGACAAAAAAATTATTTCTGATCAATGTTTAAGATATTTAAAATATACATCAATATGTTAGAAGCCACTTTGTATTCAGATATTCCTCTAATTGGTTCAACTCACCACTTTTATTGAAACCCCCTTTCCCTCTTTGTTACGATTACCTCAAAACAGGTGATACGTGTCAGATTATTGCTCTGATGTAATCACTTTTTCTTTGAACCATCTGTTTGTTTAAAATGCTTACATGTTTCAATACATTTAGTAAATTTCAACTTCCCTACTTTTTTGTTTATGATTTTAAAAAGACTGCACTTTTGATTTCATCAAATCCCACCTTACTTCACCTCACCTGCGCTAGACGCACTAAATGTAACTTATGTAACTCTCACACGATATATCGGGGTTTTGGTGGGTTACTAAATCTCTGGGCGCAAAACTCCGGGTACAAATCCCCGGGTAGAAATCCCGGGCACAAGTCGCGAGATAAGGTTATCTCTATAGCACTTGTTTCAGAAATATGACACTTTCATCAACAAGGACAGAAGATACAAATTGAGATGATGGATAGAAGCATTGGCAGTGTGGGGGTGGGGGGGGGGTGGGCTAGTTGTTACCGCTGTAGTCTGAGGCAGTAATGGTGAGTGGGTCAATCTGCTAGTGGTGACACATAGTGGTGGTGACACGTAGAAGTGGTGACACATTGAAGTGGCGAGTACTGGGTCAATCTGCTAGTGGTGATCAAGGAAAGCCTAGCAGGTAGCAGAAAGGTAGCCCAGATGTAGCAATGTACCTGATGTCTACACTGGACTAAGAGTGGCCCTTAGTCTCTCTTAACTCTGATGTGTGGCTTTTATTAGTCTTTCTAGGCTCTCATTCTTAAAAAAAAAGTATAGATCTAGTAAACTTTAAAATTTATTGAATGACCAACTAGAGATACACCACCATTGCCATGATCATAACTTTACAAACACACCAAAAGACAGAGCTACAAACGACCTTGACATTCGATCACCTACCAACTAAACTAGTCTTGGAATGCCAAAAACAAAATCACACCATACCTCTTTAAAACGGAAACAGCTGATTAGAGTTAACGAGGTTTAAAATTCCAGACACATTTTGGCCACGAATTCATTAGTTGATAATTACATAACATGTTTTCACATTTCATTGCTGGAAATAAGATCTTGGAACGAAGCTAATCATATCAGGTCTATGACGGTAGTTTCTAATTTTTGTCTCTTCTAGAACTATATCGCCAAACACACGTATCTGAACCAAACTCACTCAAGTTTAGTACCAGAAATAAACGAATCAAAACATCTATCTATATATCTATATACTACTAAAAGTCAAGTTTGTTTACATGTTTGAATATTTATTTTTTTGTTTTTTTGTTTGTTTGTTTGTTTGCCTGATTGACTATCTCGCATGGTTGCACTCATCGTGGAAAGCTGTAAAATAGTATGTAGGTAGAGAAAATTTTTTGTTTTAAGACAGACTGTTAATCACACATTTATTTAAAGACGTTAATTAATTTATTGATTTATTCATTGTTAAATTAACCGTATTTTTTTAAAAATGTTAATACTTTGAATAAACTTTGTGGGGATAGTGACGTCCCTTGATAGTGACGTCAGAGTTTTTTGTTGACTCTTTAGTACAATAAAATGGCGGCGTCTATCGAAGAAAATTGTGTTCCCATTCCAAAGTTTAACGCGTTCTAAATCTAATTTTCTGTCGGTCATAACTTTAACAATACGTCCGTTTGCTGTATTTATTACGTTCCAACACTTATATCAATTTTCAACTGTCTTTTTTCATTTAGTTTTACAATAAATTTCTCTAGATCTAAAGATCAGCTGTCGAAGGAAATTTATGAATCTAGCCTAGATCTAGATCTAGGTCACTAAACTCAATGTAAATTCTAAATCTAGACTTAATGTAAATTCTACATCTAGAATCTATTTCAGGCCTTAATACATCTAGAATCTATTTCAGGCCTTAATTATTTTATATAAATCTTTGTTTGGCTAATTTAAGATAAAATTTAATTTGAAAGTTACTACTTCTAGACTAGACGCTCGAAATCAAGTTGCATCAAAGTATAGTATAAAAATTCATTTCTGACGTCACGAGTAAATAGCTAAGTTTGTAGCGTAGTCCGCTCTCATGCGAGTGGTACAGGTTCTAGACCAATATGTCAATGATATTTTTTTTCAATTTTTTTTTTTAGATGTTAATGATAAAAAATGATATTTTTTTTCAATTTTTTTTTTTTAGATGTTAATGATAAAGTTGCCTATCTGAACTTGGCAGGATACAGGGCAGGTGAAGTAGAGTTCATCTTTTTTTTTGTCCTAACCATATGAAAGGATAGTGTGGTCAGAGACATGCTCGGCTGGAATCGTTTTTTAAACGATAAAAACATGTTGTCTGAGACTTGGCGGGACACTGGGCAGGTGAAGTAGAGTTGAGTAGGTCACATGTGACGTCAGTATATGAAGGGATAGTCCGAAATCGGTGTTTTCGGTGTTTTTAAAAGATAAGAAACATATTTTTGAATGTGGGCTCTGTTTTTGTGACGATAAGTGACACTGCAGTAGCGTAGCGAGGAGGGGGGGGGGGAAAGGGGAGGCGGGGGGGGGGGGGGGGGGGGGGAAAAGGGGAGGCGGGGGGGGGGAGGTGAAGGGGGGGGGGAGGGGGGACGTATGTTGGGGCGCCAAAATGGTTTGGAAAAATAAATTGAAAGGTTGATGGGGGTTCAAATCGAAAGTTTGAGTGGGGGGGGGGAGGGGGTGCACATCAAAAGTTTGAGGGGGGGGGGTTAAAATCGAAAAGTTTGTCCCCGGGCGCCGGGAAGGCTCGCTATGCCTCTGAGTGACAGACGTGATGTTTTTTTATGGATGACCCCCGAAACCCACAGTTATCCAAGGGATGACGGGTATTCTAGTATACTACTAAAAGTCAAGTTTGTTTACATGTTTGAATATTTATTTGTTTGTTTGCCTGATCGAAAATTGTGATATGTTCGACTCTATCTGGAAAGCTGTAAAATGGTATGCAGGTAGAGAATAATTTTTTAATGCAGACAGACTGTTAATCACACATTTATTTAAAGACGTTAATTAATTTATTGATTTATTCCTACGCAGAATAACCCATTTTTTTTTAAAATGTTAAAACCTTGACTAAACTTTGTGGGAATAGTGACGTCACAGGTTTTTGTTTACTCTTTAGTACAATAAAATGGCGGCGTCTATTGAAGAAAATTGTGTTCCCATTCACAAGTTTAACGCGTTCTAAATCTAATTTTCTGTCGGTCATAACTTTAACAATACGTCCGTTTGCTGTATTTATTACGTCCCAACACTTATATCAATTTTCAACTGTCTTTTTCATTTAGTTTTACGATAAATTTCTCTAGATCTAAAGATCAGCTATCGAAGGAAATTTATGAATCTAGCCTAGATCTAGATCTAGCCTAGATGTAGGTCACTAGATTCAATGTAAATTCTACATCTAGAATCTATTTCAGGCCTTAATTATTTTATATAAATCTTTGTTTGGCTTATTTAAGATAAAATTTAATTTGAAAGTTGCTACTTCTAGACTAGACGCTCGAAATCAAGTTGCATCAAAGTATAGTATAAAAATTCATTTGTGACGTCACGAGTAAATAGCTAAGTTTGTAGCGTAGTCCGCTCTCATGCGAGTGGTACAGGTTCTAGACCAATATGTCAATGATATTTTTTTCAATTTTTTTTTTTTAGATGTGAATGATAACGTTGCCTATCTGAACTTGGCAAGATACAGGGCAGG